>NW_027006940.1:0-2516 GCF_036934945.1 Oncorhynchus masou masou
TTAAGCATCTCCAATACAAAATTAAATCTAGAATCGGCTTCCTATTTCACAACAAAACTCGTCAACCCACGGCGCCAAACATACCCTCGTAAAACTGACTATCCTACCGATCCTCGACTTCAGTGATGTCATTTACAAAATAGCCTCCAACACTCTACTCAGCAATCTGAATGCAGTCTATCACAGTGCCATCCATTTTGTCACCAAAGGCACATACACCACCCACCACTGCGACCTGTATGCTCTCGTCAGCTGGCCCTCGCTACATATTACGTCAGCCAGACCCACTGACCCCAGGTCATCTATAAGTCTTTGCTAGGTAAAGCTCTGCATTATCTAAGCTCACTGGTCACGATAACAACACCCACCTGTGGCACGTGCTCCAGCAGGTATATCTCACTGGTCATCCCTAAAGCCAATACCTCCTTTGGACACCTTTCCTTCCAGTTCTCTGCTGCCAATGACTTGAGCAATTCCCAAAATTGCTGAAGTTGGAGACTTATATCTCCCTCACTAACTTTAAACATCAGCTATCTGAGAAGCTAACTGATCGCTGCAGCTGTACACAGCCCATCTGTAAATAGCCCATCCAATCTACCTACCTCATCCCCATATTGTTTTTATTTACTTTTTGCTCTTTTGCACCCCAGTATTTCTACTTGCACATCATCATCTGCACATCTATCACTCCAGTGTTAATTTGATAAATTGTAATTACTTCGCTATTATGGCCTATTTATTGCCTTACCTCCTCACGCCATTTGCACACACTGTATATCAACTTTTTTTTCTATTGTGTTATTGACTGTACGTTTGTTTATTCCATGTGTAACTCTGTGTTGTTGTTTGTGTCGCAGTGCTTTGCTTTATCTTGGCCAGGTCGCAGTTGAGAATGAGAACTTGTTCTCAACTGGCCTACCTGGATAAATAAAGGTGAAAGAATTTTTATTTTAAATCAGATTCAAGCATCTGGGAAAAAAATGCATCGATCATGTAACGGACGACGGTCTGTGTATTTTTGGGCATGCACAAATTGTCTTTTAGAGAACACGAAGAGAGATGAAGTTCCACTAATTGCGCGTTGCGATGCTTTACTTGCTTAACATATTGAACTTTCGACTGTCTTTTCTGGCATGTTGAAATCAATTCAGAATGTTTTGATGGCTTCCTTCAGATCATCCATTAAAAGTGAGATTTAAAGAGAGAGGTTGACGCAGAGCATTCTTTTGCACTCGCTGAAGTAGGCTTTCCACTTTCCTTCTGTATTTATTTAGCAAAGGTCATCAATAACACAATCACTCCGGACAGTCACAAGTAAAAACTCATGACATAAATGTTGCAGCAGCCTAGGTTACACCTAAACATTAGAGATTGGACATGCTGTATCGGATGAAACAAGATGATTTTTCAGTCTGATCAACTGTAGGCACCTAATAATAGCAGCTGCCAATGCGCCCTGTCCATCTGGTCAGGGTAAACAAATTGGTAATGTTTTGTCAGGTGAAAATGTGAATGTGATCAAATTTTGTTTATATTCAAACTTGGGCTGGCTTCATATTCAGTTCAAAATGATTAACTGGAATTAAATCAATCAACATAATAGTGATGACAAATGTGAGATAATGTTTTATTAGGCCTACACTTGCATAGGCCTGCATGATGCAAACATACATAAAGCAAACATGCATAAAGCAAGCTCAGCCTTGTGAGTTCGGTTGTCTCTGTGTCTGGGTAGAGGAAATCCCCTCTGAATCTAGTCTAAATATAATTAATATGAACAATTATAAGGTGGCTGCAGTTTGACAGGGTTTTCCAGGAGCTGGAGTTTTTTTCAGGAGTTTTTTAAAACCTAATTAGGACAACTGGTCCCATCATAGCCCATATAAAACCATTTTACAGGTGATTAATGTCTGTCATACCTTATAGGGTCCAGAGTTTTCCTGGTTTCCTGGTTCACAGATAAGGAAAAACTCCAGGCCCCACGGGGTAAAAATTGCCCCACCGCTCTGGGACCTATGGTGGCACCAGTCTGTTGCAGTTGTCAGTTATCGTCAGGTATGTGGATGATCAGGGCTTTATTCAGGAACGTTTCTTGGGCTACTCTGGGTCAAGTTGGCGAGATAAGCAGTCTGTGTTTGACTTTTTGAATTCTGAGATGTCTTAAATTAACTTAACCTTTTTGGGATAGGGGGCAGCATTTTCACTTTTGGATGAATAGCATGCCCAGACTGAACTGTTCCTCCTGGCCATTGTCCCAGTAGCACTCTTAAAGTTTCCAAAACGAACTCCAATTATGTGGTTCCAAGGCTCTTGGTTACTAGTCCATGATAGAGATCCAAGGAGATACATACGGGTTATCCTTTTAGATACCTACCAACCCAAACTGCGAATCTTCTTAATTGGCATCAATACCCATGATTCGTTGACCCAGGTTTTGTCCCCAATGGCAAATGGTACCCCTATCCCTATAGAGGTGCACTACTTTTGACCAGAATCCAATGGGCAAAAGTGCGCTA
>NW_027006941.1:0-2513 GCF_036934945.1 Oncorhynchus masou masou
TCATTAAAAGAACTCTGTTTTCTGTTAAAACCGCTTTTGGGTCTTCACTCAAGTACATAACAATAGGACAGAGCTATTACCTTATACCTTATTATCAGATAGGACTATTACCTTCTACCTTATTATAGGACAGGTCTATTACCTTCTACCTTATTATCAGATAGGACTATTACCTACTACCTTATTATAGGACAGGACTATTACCTTCTACCTTATTATCAGATGGGACTATTACCTTCTACCTTATTATAGGACAGGGCTATTACCTTCTACCTTATTATCAGATGGGACTATTACCTTCTACCTTATTATAGGACAGGGCTATTACCTTCTACCTTATGATCAGATGGGACTATTACCTTCTACCTTATTATAGGACAGGGCTATTACCTTCTACCTTATTATCAGATGGGACTATTACCTTCTACCTTATTATAGGACAGGGCTATTACCTTCTACCTTATTATAGGACAGAGCTATAACCTTCTACCTTATTATAGGACAGGGCTATTACCTTCTACCTTATTATAGGACAGGGCTATTACCTTCTACCTTATTATAGGACAGGGCTATTACCTTCTACCTTATTATCAGATAGGACTATTACCTACTAACTTATTATCAGATAGGACTATTACCTACAACCTTATTATAGGAAAGGGCTATTACCGTCTACCTTATTATCAGATAGGACTATTAACTACTACCTTATTATCAGATAGGACTATTACCTACTACCTTATTATAGGACAGGGCTATTACCTTCTACCTTATTATCAGATAAGACTATTACCTTCTACCTTATTATAGGACAGAGCTATTACCTTATACCTTATTATCAGATAGGACTATTACCTTCTACCTTATTATAGGACAGGTCTATTACCTTCTACCTTATTATCAGATAGGACTATTACCTACTACCTTATTATAGGACAGGGCTATTACCTTCTACCTTATTATCAGATGGGACTATTACCTTCTACCTTATTATAGGACAGGGCTATTACCTTCTACCTTATTATCAGATGGGACTATTACCTTCTACCTTATTATAGGACAGGGCTATTACCTTCTACCTTATTATCAGATGGGACTATTACCTTCTACCTTATTATAGGACAGAGCTATAACCTTCTACCTTATTATAGGACAGGGCTATTACCTTCTACCTTAATATAGGACAGGGCTATTACCTTCTACCTTATTATCAGATGGGACTATTACCTTCTACCTTATTATAGGACAGAGCCATAACCTTCTACCTTATTATAGGACAGGGCTATTACCTTCTACCTTATTATAGGACAGGGCTATTACCTTCTACCTTATTATAGGACAGGGCTATTACCTTCTACCTTATTATAGGACAGGGCTATTACCTTCTACCTTATTATCAGATAGGACTATTACCTACTACCTTATTATCAGATAGGACTATTACCTACTACTTTATTATAGGACAGGGCTATTACCTTCTACCTTATTATAGGACAGGGCTATTACCTACTACCTTATTATAGGAAAGGGCTATTACCGTCTACCTTATTATCAGATAGGACTATTAACTACTACCTGATTATCAGATAGGACTATTACCTACTACCTTATTATAGGACAGGGCTATTACCTTCTACCTTATTATCAGATAGGACTATTACCTACTACCTTATTATAGGACAGGGCTATTACCTTCTACCTTATTATAGGACAGGGCTATTACCTTCTACCTTATTATCAGATAGGACTATTACCTATTACCTGATTATCAGATAGGACTATTACCTTCTACCTTATTATAGGACAGGGCTATTACCTTCTACCTTATTATCAGATAGGACTATTACCTACTACCTTATTATAGGACAGGGCTATTACCTTCTACCTTATTATAGGACAGGGCTATTACCTTCTACCTTATTATCAGATAGGACTATTACCTACTACCTTATTATAGGACAGGACTATTACCTTCTACCTTATTATCAGATAGGACTATTACCTACTACCTTATTATAGGACAGGGCTATTACCTTCTACCTTATTATAGGACAGGGCTATTACCTTCTACCTTATTATCAGATAGGACTATTACCTACTACCTTATTATAGGACAGGACTATTACCTTCTACCTTATTATAGGACAGGGCTATTACCTTCTACCTTATTATCAGATAGGACTATTACCTTCTACCTTATTATAGGACAGGTCTATTACCTTCTACCTTATTATCAGATAGGACTATTATCTACTACCTTATTATAGGACAGGGCTATTACCTTCTACCTTATTATCAGATGGGACTATTACTTTCTATCTTATTATAGTACAGGGCTATTACCTTCTACCTTATTATCAGATGGGACTATTACCTTCTACCTTATTATAGGACAGGGCTATTACCTTCTACCTTATTATCAGATGGGACTATTACCTTCTACCTTATTATAGGACAGGGCTATTACCTTCTACCTTATTATCAGATGGGACTATTACCTTCTACCTTATTAT
>NW_027006942.1:0-2510 GCF_036934945.1 Oncorhynchus masou masou
ACAGAGCTTGAGAAGATCAGCAGAGAAGAATGGGAGGAACTCCCAAATACAGGTGTGCCAAGCCTGTAACGTCATACCCAAGAAGAGTTGTGGCTATAAATTGCTGCCAAAGGTGCATTAACAAAGTACTAAGTAAAGGGTCTGAATACTTATGTAAAAGTTATATTTTCATTTTATACATTTTTTTTTGCTGTGTCATTATGGGGTATTGTGTGTACATTGATGAGGGGGAAAAAACGATGTAATCAATTTTAGAATAAGGCTGTAACGTAATTTTTGGGGGAAAAAGTCAAGGGGTCTGAATACCTTCCGAATGCACTGTATGTTGTTCATCGAACTGATGAACAACCTGATATATACAAATGGGCTTGTTCGAGACCATCAAATCCATGATGCATTGTGGGTAAATGGTGACTGACGCACTGATCTACAAATAATAGGCTGTGTTCGAAAGAATCAAATCCATGATGCATTGTGGGTAAATGGTGACTAACGCACTGATCTACAAATAATAGGCTGTGTTCGAGACCATCAAATCCATGATGCATTGTGGGTAAATGGTGACTGACGCACTGATCTACAAATAATAGGCTGTGTTCGAAAGAATCAAATCCATGATGCATTGTGGGTAAATGGTGACTGACGCACTGATCTACAAATAATAGGCTGTGTTCGAAAGAATCAAATCCATGATGCATTGTGGGTAAATGGTGACTAACGCACTGATCTACAAATAATAGGCTGTGTTCGAGACCATCAAATCCATGATGCATTGTGGGTAAATGGTGACTGACGCACTGATCTACAAATAATAGGCTGTGTTCGAGACCATCAAATCCATGATGCATTGTGGGTAAATGGTGACTGACGCACTGATCTACAAATAATAGGCTGTGTTCGAAAGAATCAAATCCATGATGTATTGTGGGTAAATGGTGACTAACGCACTGATCTACAAATAATAGGCTGTGTTTGAGACCATCAAATCCATGATGCATTGTGGGTAAATGGTGACTGATGCACTGATCTACAAATAATAGGCTGTGTTCGAGACCATCAAATCCATGATGCATTGTGGGTAAATGGTGACTAACGCACTGATCTACAAATAATAGGCTGTGTTCGAGACCATCAAATCCATGATGCATTGTGGGTAAATGGTGACTGACGCACTGATCTACAAATAATAGGCTGTGTTCGAGACCATCAAATCCATGATGCATTGTGGGTAAATGGTGACTGACGCACTGATCTACAAATAATAGGCTGTGTTCGAAAGAATCAAATCCATGATGTATTGTGGGTAAATGGTGACTAACGCACTGATCTACAAATAATAGGCTGTGTTTGAGACCATCAAATCCATGATGCATTGTGGGTAAATGGTGACTGACGCACTGATCTACAAATAATAGGCTGTGTTCGAGACCATCAAATCCATGATGCATTGTGGGTAAATTGTGACTGATTATGTAGATCAGTCAGGTCTCGAATTGCCTTTCATGTCAGCTGCAATGTCCAACGTGCCCATAATGACTAGCTATTGACTAGTTTTTCTTCTTCCTGCTTGAACGGCTAATAGACACACATTTATTAACAGGATTATTGAACGTTAGTCACCCCAAAGCCCTCTCTCTATGTCACTCATCAGTTCAGTCAAAAGAGGATTATTAAACTGCAAGCATACTTATAGAAGACCCAACAACTTAAGTGGAGAGCATTTTAGATATTGAGGAAACATGCACATATTTTCTATATCCACACACTACAGGAGTTTCTATTTTGCTGAAATGACATTCAGTGACTCAAATGAACAACATTGCACTGGCTTAACATACATACACGTGAAAACCCCAAGACAAGCTGTAATGATAGTCAGAATATGCAAATATTTATTTGCATTAAAGACATGCTCCGGTACTTCTGGCGAATAGTAAGTATTTTTGGGCTGGATGTGTTCATGTGTTTTGTATACTGTGTTGTATACTGTGCTATGTACTGTGTTTTGTATACTGTGCTATGTACTGTGTTGTATACTGTGTTTTGTATACTGTGTTATATACTGTGCTATATACTGTGTTGTATACTGTGTTTTGTATACTGTTTTGTATACTGTGTTATATACTGTTATACGCTTTACAGGTCAATCACTATACATGTCTTTAGCTTGAATTTCTTTGTGTTCAGATTTAGGTCAGGATTTAATTCAAGTCGCTTTATCCCAGCCTAAATTTATCCCAGCCTAAATTTATCCCGGCCTAAATTTATCCCGGCCTAAATTTATCCCGGCCTAAATTTATCCCAGCCTAAATTTATCCCGGCCTAAATTTTTTCCGGCCTAAATTTATCCCAGCCTAAATTTATCCCGGCCTAAATTTATCCCAGCCTAAATTTATCCCGGCCTAAATTTTTTCCGGCCTAAATTTATCCCGGCCTAAATTTACCCCGGCCTAAATTTATCCCGGCCTAAAAACCTTCAATATGCATTATTTTTTTATATGTTCATGCTC
>NW_027006943.1:0-2510 GCF_036934945.1 Oncorhynchus masou masou
CCGCATCCCGACACAATGTTAAATAGAACAAATTAAACTTTCATCATTATAACCATCTCCCTCTCCTCTATCTGAATGGGAATGTTTGTGGGATTTAAACATATAGTTTAATCATGAACCAAAATACACTATACATTTATGCAAGAGTTCAATTTGTTAAGTTCGAGTTTGATACAAAACATATGGTTGTCGTATTATGTTTCAAAATGAAAAACAGAGTAACTGTAATTGTATCTGAGTGATTCTCACACACCACTCAACTTCTCCGACACCAACTTCCTCTTTGAAGTCTATTTGCAAAGAGGAGCCTGGTGGGCTGGATGCCACAGAGACACTCTTTTCACTCCACTTTGATACGGAATTGACTTTTTCATAGCAGTTTATGAGAATTTATGTAGCAGGTTAGGAGAATTAGCTTAGCATGTTAAGAGCCTGAGGTTAAGGTCAGGTAAAATAGTTAGGTTTAGGGATAGTGCTTTCCTAACCTGGGTTGGATGAACGCATTTGGGACTCTGAGCTTACTTTCCTTCGTTTCAACACGTTCTGCCATGGTGCAGAGAAAATTTTTATTTATATTTTTGATATTTTATAGCACCTCTTGCTTGTGTTCACATTATGCCATGACGCTGATATAAAAGGTTGCAGTTTTAACGCTACAGTCAGTTCTACACCTTTTGCTATCATATGCTATCTGGGGCCGTTCAGTAATCTGGCCCTGCTGCTGACCTGCTTCCAAAATCGCTTCTTATTGAAGTGCCGTTAAAAGAATGTCGCGGGTGACACTGGAGGGAGCCAGCCACCTGCAGGTCCTGGACAGCAAGGAGGACATGGGTGCCCTCTTCGGTGGTCAAGTCTAGATGGGATTAAGCTTTGGTCAAAATGATGTGAAAAGTATAATTATTACAGCATTTTAGCTAATCCTAACCCTTTTTCGTACTTTAATTTATTTTTCATAACCTGCTATGTTAATTCTCCTAACCTGTTTCAAAAATTCTCCCAAACTTGCTAGAAAACTCAATTTTGACAAAAGCTGTATCCCTTCTAGACAAAACCCTCAACCTTCCCGAAGGCCTTCTGGGAGAAGGAGACCCAGGAACTGAGGACGTACTTTACCCAGCAGGTGGGAGCCGACCTCCCCAACAGGTGGTCTCCCAGGCTTCAATGGGAATGTGTGTGTGATTTTTTTTAAACGAGTTAAATCATAATTGTTGAATAGAACAAGTGTAGACATTACTGTGAAATGATTACTTACAAGCCCTTAACCAACAGTGCAACTCAAGAAAGAGTTAAGAAAATGTTTACTAAATGAACTAAGGTAAAACATTATGAAAAGAAACACAAAAAATGTGCAATAACAAGGCTATATTCATGGAGTACCGGTACAGAGTCAATGTGGGGGTACAGGTTAGTCAAGGTAATTTCTACATGGAGGTAGGGGTGAAGTGACCATGCATAGATAATAAACAGCGAGAAGCAGCAGTGAACAAAACAAATGAAGGTGGGGGGTAAATGTAAATAGTCCGTTGGCCATTTGATTAATTGTTCAGCAGTCTTATGGCTTGGGGGTCGAAGCAGTTAACGAGCATTTGGTCCTATACTTGATGCTCCGGTACCGCTTGCTTGAGTGACTGGAGTCTGACACCGCCTAGTATATAGGTCCTTGATGGTAGGACGCTTGGCCCCAGTGATGTACTGGGCCATACGCACTACCCTCTGTAGCGCCTTAGGGTCAGATACCGAGCAGTTGCCATACCAGTCGGTGTATCTGACTGATTCTCACACACACCACTCAACTTGTAATACACCAACTTCCTCTTTTTCTTGCTTAACTTCCTCTTTAAAGTCTATTTGCCAAGAAAACCCTGGTGGGCTGGATGACACATTTTCACACCACTTCTATACAGATTTGACTTTTTCATATCAGGCTAGAAGAATTAATGCAGCAGGTTAGGAGATTTACGGCTATGGGTTACGTTTAGTGAAAATGCTCTCCTAACCAGGGTTGGACGACCCCACACCCCTCTCTTACTTACTGCATTTTGTCTATTGGACATTATAATACGCTGATCCTGCAATATGGTGGAACGGACAAAAAATTACTAGCTTGTGGAAGCTGCTTTGCCTATATGTGGATAAAATGTATGAAAATATAATGAAACGAAGTGCCTCCATGCAGATCAGGCTAGCACTCACTATCAATAGATATATGAGTAGGTATTAGGTGATATTACAGAACTAATCTTACTGCTCTTTCCATGACATAGATTGACCAGGTGAATCCAAGTTAAAGCTATGATCCCTTATTGAAGTCACTTGTTAAATCCACTTCAGTGTAGACGGAGGGGAGGAGACAGGTTAAAGAAGGATTTTTAAGCCTTGAGACAATTGAGAAGTGTGTTGTGCATGTGTGCCATTTAGAGGGTGTTTGGGCAAGACAACAACTGTAAGTGCCTTTGAATGAGGTGCGGTTGTTGGTGCCAGGCGCACTGGATTCAAGAACTGCAATACTG
>NW_027006944.1:0-2509 GCF_036934945.1 Oncorhynchus masou masou
GCAGCAGCAGGAGGCAGCGTGCCTGGAGAGATGAACTTGGGAGGAGATTCTGGGCGGCAAGGACCTGGTTGACAGGGAATATTTATAGCCCTGAGCAGCTGGAGGCAGCGAAAAGAGGCGCCTTCCAGCAGTACATGAGGAGAAGCCATGACAGCATGGAAGCCTCGAAAGCAGCCCCAAACATTTCTTTGAGATTTTCACTGAAAATGTGGCTAAGGCATTCAACCAGGTAAGGTTGGGCAGGCTCGGTGCTCAAGAGCTCCAGTGCGCTTGCACAGTCCGGTCTACCCAGTGCCACTTCTAGGCACCAGCCCTCCGGTGGCAGCCCCCGCACCAGGCTGTCTCTCTGTTTCTGCCTACAGGTGTTCCCGTCTGTCCTGAGCTGCCAGAGTCTCCCGTCTGTCCTGAGCCGCCAGAGTCTCCCGTCTGTCCTGAGCCGCCAGAGTCTCCCGTCTGTCCTGAGCCGCCAGAGTCTCCCGTCTGTCCTGAGCCGCCAGAGTCTCCCGTCTGTCCTGAGCCGCCAGAGTATCCCGTCTGTCCTGAGCCGCCAGAGTATCCCGTCTGTCCTGAGCCGCCAGAGTCTCCCGTCTGTCCTGAGCCGCCAGAGTCTCCCGTCTGTCCCTGGGCCGCAAGAGTCTCCCGTCTGTCCTGGGCCCGCCAGAGAGTCTCCCGTCTGTCCTGGGCTGCCAGCCAGCCAGGGAGCCGCCAGTCAGCCAGGAGCCGCCAGTCCGGCCATGAGCCGCCAGAGCCGTCAGCCAGGAGCCGGTTGCGGTACACACGCCAGAGCCGTCAGCTAGTCAGGAGCCGCCCAGAGCCGTCAGTCAGCCAGGCGATGCCAGGAATCGCCCTTCCACTCCGGAGCTGCCAGAGTCTCCCGCCTGCCCGGCGTTGCCCCGGAGCCTCCCGCCTGCCCCGGCGCTGCCGGAGCCTCCCGCCAGTCCGAGCGCTGCCGGGCCTCCCGCCAGTCCGGCTGCTGCGAAGCCTCCCGCCAGTCCGGCGCTGCTGGAGCCTCCCGCCATCCGCGCTGCCGGAGTCTCCAGCCATTGGGACCCATGGCTAGAGGTCCCCAGTCAGAGGGTTGGCGGCAAGGAGTCGCCGCTCACTTGAGAGTCACACGGGTGGTTGAGGGAGGTGGAGAAAAACTGTGGGTGAATTGGGGTCCACGTCCACACCAGACCCTCCCTAGAGGTTCAGGTTTTGCGATGGAGTCCGCACCTTTGTGGAGGGGGGGGTACTGTCACATTCTGACCTTTATTTCCTTTGTTTTGTCTTTACTTAGTATGCTCAGGGCATGAGTTGGGGTGGGCAGTCTATGTTTGTTTTTCTATGTTTGGTTTCTGTTTCGGCCTAGTATGGTTCTCAATCAGAGGCAGGTGTTGTTAGTTGTCTCTGATTGAGAATCATACTTAGGTAACCTGGGTTTCACTGTTGTTTTGTGGGTGTTTGTTTCCATGTTTGTCGTCACACGGTACTGTTTCGGTTTTTGTAGATTTCACGTTATCGTTTATTGTTTTTGTTCGAGTGTTCATTCGTCTTTATTAAAAATATTATGGACACTTACCACGCTGCATCTTGGTTCGATCCTTACTTCTCTTCAGCCAAAGAGGAGATCTGCTGTTACAATATTGATATTAATTTGTTTCAAATGTATATTCAATACGCACCGGTCACTGACCTTCGACCACTTGAGGGTCACTGTTGACATTGCTTTCGGACAGCAACATATGGATAGAATAGGTCAAGTGCTTATTAAACCATTCAGAGATGGTAGTCTGGGTTACACCGTGTCTGCAGGCAGTGTCTGGTAATAGATTCCGCTAGTGTGGTTCGACTGAGTATGTTCTCGACTTTGAGTAAATACTGTTTGTTGCAAACATCATACAGCAACAAACCAATAGGACAATGACTAATAGGCATTTCACTATATAATCTTTTTCTCAATATGAGCTGCATTGCTAGACCTCAAACAGTTGATGAGTGTCCTGAGAATTGTTTTGGGGGAAATGTTGAGTCTTATGATTTTAGGTACGATGTACAACTCCATGAATAGTTGACGTTTCAATATTCAAAATAATAACTATGTATTTCCCAATGTGCAGAGATGGTACCTATAGCTCCCTGTAAACAAGAAATTGTGAAAAATATAGTTTAGATTAAGATTAATTTCTAAATTAAAAAATGCAAAGTCAAAAATGCAATGGAAATAGATTGAATTTTAGATTTTTATTTGGTACATGAAAACTTAAGTGAAAAGCTACATTTTGTGTGCATATGTCAACATGCACTGATTTTTATCTGCAAGAAGTCCGTTTGGTGGAAACACCACTGGTTGCAAAATACACATTTTCTTCATGCAGATTTTTTAATATTCACAATGAGAATCTGTCACCAATTGGATGGAATAGTATCCCCTTTTCTAACACCTCATTTGACACTTAACAGTGACAAAAATATTAGATATGTAAACTGTGGCTCAATTTAACTTGTGTAAAGATAGAGTTCCACACCT
>NW_027006945.1:0-2507 GCF_036934945.1 Oncorhynchus masou masou
TGTGGAAGAGGTTTTGTTAACTCTAGAAAGGCCTCGTTTCACTCCCCTTCCTGCCAATGAGGAATCATTTTGACTCCAACATTCTAACAGTCTAATAAACACATTTCATGAATGCTATTGGAAAAACAATCATTTGGTCGTGTTCATGAAGGTCTTGGGTATCATTACTATACAAACAAAGTTACTGTTAAAAATAATACAATAGCATTTCCATTCCTTTATGTTACTGTAGCCATGTGCATCACGTTTTCAAAGAATAACCACTTTTCCAATAACCAAATTTCTGAGGCTGGTAACTCTAATGAACGTATCCTCTGCAGCAGAGACAACTCTGGGTCTTCCTTTCCTGTGGCGGGAAGAATGAGAGCCAGTTTCATCATAACGCTTTATGATTTTTGGGACTGCACATGAAGAAACGTTGAAGTTCTTGAAGCGTTTCGGATTGACTGACCTTCATGTCTTAAATAAGCTCTTCTTGGTCTTTTACCAAATAGGGTTATCTTCTGTACACCACCCCTACCTTGTCACAACCCAAATGATTGGCTCAAACGCACTAAGAAGGAAGGAAATTCCACAAATTCACTTTTAACAAGGCACACCTGTTAATTGAAATGCATTCCAGGAGACTACCTCGTGAAGCTGGTTGAGAGAATGCCAAGAGTGTGCAAAGCTGTCATCAAGGCATAGGGTTTGCTACTTTGAAGACTCTCAAATATAAAGTATTTTTTGGTTACTACATGATTCCATGTGTTATTTCATAGTTTTGATGTCTTCACTACTATTCTACAATGTAGAAAAAAGCATAAATAAAGTAAAACCCTGTAATGAGTAGGTGTGTCCAAACTTTTGACTGGTAGTGTAAGTATTCAGACCCTTTACTCAGTACTTTGTTGAAGAACCTTTGGCAGTGATTACTGCCTTGGGTCTATGGTATGGTGCTACAAGCCTGGCACACCTGTATTTGGGGAGTTTCTCCCATTCCTCTCAGAATATCCTCTTTAGCTCTGTCAGGTTGGATGGGGAGCATTTGTCCCGAAGCCATACCTTCATTGTCTTGGCTGTGTGCTTAGGGTCGTTGTCCTGTTTGAAGGTGAACCTTCGGTCCAGTCTGAGGTCCTAAGCACTCTCGAGCAGGTTTTCATCAAGGATCTTTCTGTATTTTGTTCAACTTTTCCTCGATCCTGACTAGTCTCCCAGTCCATTCCGATGAAAATGATCCCCACCACATGATGCTGCCACCAACATGCTTCACCATAAGGATGGTGCCAGGTTCTTCCAGACGTGTCGCTTGGCATTCAGGCCAAAGATCTCAATTTTGGTTTCATCAGACCAGAGAATCTTGTTGAATCTTGTTGTCACCTCCTTGACCAAGGCCCGTCTCCCCGGTTGCTCAGTTTGGCTGGGTGGCCAGCTCTAGGAAGAGTCTTGGTGGTTCCAAACGTCCTCCATTTAAGAATGATGGAAGCCATCATGTTCTTGGGGACCTTCTTGGGGTGGCAGGGTTGCCTAGTGGTTAGCATTGGACTAGTAACCGGAAGGTTGCAAGTACAAACCCTTGAGCTGACAAGGTACAAATCTGTTGTTCTGCCCCTGAGCAGGCAGTTAACCCAATGTTCCTAGGCCATCATTGAAAATAAGAATTTGTTCTTAACTGACTTGCCTAGTTAAATAAAGATAAAATAAAAAATTCAATGCTGCAGACATTTTTTAGTACCATTCCCTAGATCTGACACTTGACACAATCCTGTCTTGGCACTCTATGGACAATTCCTTCAACCTCATGGTACCTTGGTTTAAAAAAAAATCAATTTTATAGCAAAATTTGGAAAAGTTCAAGAGGTCTGAATACTTTCTGAACGCACTGTATACTGTAGATATAGTGTATATACTGTACCTGTCAAGGTTTGGACACACCTACTCATTCCAGGGGTTTTCTTTATTTTTACTATTACCTACATTGTAGAATAATAGTGAAGACATCAAAACTATGAAATAACACAAATGGAATCATGTGGTAACCCAAAAAGTGTTCAACAAATCTAAATATATTTTATATTTGAGATTCTTCAAACTAGCTACCCTTTGCCTTGATGATGCCCTATGGGACTCCCGGGTGGCTCAGGTGTCTAAGGCACTACATCACCGTGCTAGAGGTGTCACTACTGACCCTGGTTTGATCCAGGGCTTGGTATTTAAGAATTTGTTCTTCACTGACTTGCTTAGTTAAATAAACAATTTTAATTTTAAATGACAGCACATGACTTTGCACACTCTTGGCATTCTCTAAACCAGCTTCATGAAGTAGTCACCTGGAATTCATTTCAATTAACAGGTGTGCCTTGTTAAAAGTTAATTTGTGGAATTTCTTTCCTTCTTACTGCACTTGCGCCAATCATTTGTGTTGTGACAAGGTAGGGTTGGTATACAGAAGATAGCCCTATTTGGTAAAGCATCTGTATGGCAAGAACAGCTCAAATAAGCAAAGAGAATCGACAGCCCATCATTAT
>NW_027006946.1:0-2506 GCF_036934945.1 Oncorhynchus masou masou
CCTCAACACATCTAACCTCTATACACCTAACACATGACCTCTATATACACCTCAACACATCTAACCTCTATACACCTCAACACATCTAACCTCTATACACCTCTAACATCTACACTGACCTCAACACATCTAACCTCTATACATCTCATCACATCTGACCTCAACACATCTGACCTCTATACACATCAACACATCTGACCTCAACACATCTAACCTCTATACACCTCAACACATCTGACCTCTATACACCTCAACACACCTGACCTCAACACATCTGACCTCTACACACCTCAACACATCTGACCTCTATACACCTCAACACATCTGACCTCTATACACCTCAACACATCTAACCTCAACACATCTGACCTCTATACACCTCAACACACCTGACCTCAACACACCTGACCTCAACACATCTGACCTCTATACACCTCAACACATCTAACCTCTATACACCTCAACACATCTGACCTCTATACACCTCAACACATCTAACCTCTATACACCTCAACACATCTGACCTCAACACATCTAACCTCTATACACCTCAACACATCTGACCTCTATACATCTGACCTCTATACATCTAACCTCTATACACCTCTACACATCTGACCTCAACACATCTAACCTCTATACACCTCAACACATCTGACCTCTATACACCTCAACACACCTGACCTCAACACATCTAACCTCTATACACCTCAACACATCTGACCTTATATACACCTCAACACATCTAACCTCTATACACCTCAACACACCTGACCTCAACACATCTGACCTCTATACACCTCAACACATCTAACCTCTATACACCTCAACACACCTGACACTCAACACATCTAACCTCTATACACCTCACACATCGACCTCTATACACCTCAACACATCTGACCTCTATACACCTCAACACATCTGACCTCTACACATCTAACACTCTGACCTCAACACATCTGACCTCTATACACCTCAACACATCTGATCAACCTCAACACACTCTGACACCTCAACACATCTGACCTCTATACACCTCAACACATCTGACCTCTATACACCTCAACACATCTAACCTCAACACATCTGACCTCTATACACCTCAACACATCTGACCTCTATACACCTCAACACATCTGACCTCTATACACCTCAACACATCTGACCTCAACACATCTAACCTCTATACACCTCAACACATCTGACCTCTATACATCTGACCTCTATACATCTAACCTCTATACACCTCTACACATCTGACCTCAACACATCTAACCTCTATACACCTCAACACATCTGACCTCTATACACCTCAACACATCTGACCTCAACACATCTAACCTCTATACACCTCAACACATCTGACCTCAACACATCTAACCTCTATACACCTCACCATCTGACCATCTAACCCTCAACACATCTAACCTCTATACACCTCAACACATCTGACCTCAACACATCTGACCTGTATACACCTCAACACATCTAACCTCTATACACCTCAACACATCTGACCTCTATACACCTCAACACATCTAACCTCTATACACCTCAACACATCTAACCTCAACACACCTGACCTGTATACACCTCAACACATCTAACCTCTATACATCTAACCTCTATACACCTCATCACATCTAACCTCTATACACCTCAACACA
Source organism: Oncorhynchus masou masou (assembly GCF_036934945.1). NCBI lineage: Eukaryota > Metazoa > Chordata > Actinopteri > Salmoniformes > Salmonidae > Oncorhynchus > Oncorhynchus masou. The sequence goes on from NW_027006946.1 coordinate 1,671, forward strand.
TCTAACCTCAACACATCTCATCACATCTGACCTCTATATACACCTCAACACACCTGACCTCAACACATCTAACCTCTATACACCTCAACACATCTGACCTCTATATACACCTCAACACATCTAACCTCTATACACCTCAACACATCTGAATTCTATATACACCTCAACACATCTGACCTCAACACATCTAACCTCTATACATCTAACCTCTATAAACCTCAACACACCTGACCTCAACACATCTGACCTCTATACACCTCAACACATCTGACCTCTATACACCTCAACACATCTGACCTCTATACACCTCAACACATCTAACCTCTATACACCTCAACACATCTAACCTCAACACACCTGACCTGTATACACCTCAACACATCTAACCTCTATACATCTAACCTCTATACACCTCATCACATCTAACCTCTATACACCTCAACACATCTGACCTCTATACACCTCAACACATCTAACCTCTATACATCTCATCACATCTGACCTCTATATACACCTCAACACACCTGACCTCAACACATCTAACCTCTATACACCTCAACACATCTGACCTCTATATACACCTCAACACATCTAACCTCTATACACCTCAACACATCTGAATTCTATATACACCTCAACACATCTGACCTCAACACATCTAACCTCTATACATCTAACCTCTATAAACCTCAACACACCTGACCTCAACACACCTGACCTCAACACACCTGACCTCAACACATCTGACCTCTACACACCTCAACACATCTAACCTCTATACACCTCAACACATCTGACCTCAACACATCTGACCTCAACACATCTGACCTCTATAC
>NW_027006947.1:0-2506 GCF_036934945.1 Oncorhynchus masou masou
CTAACAAATATATTCCAATATGATCAGATAAATAAAGCAATATTTTCTTATGGCTCTGTCAGTAATCTTTAATTTTCAACAGACACAAAAGACAAATTTCCTTTATATAAAAATCCCCATAACATGAACATTAAATGAAAGAAACCGGTATTCAAGGCACCATCAGTAGCCTATATTTTCTATTTTAGCAAAAGTGGGCTAAATTTACTTCAAAGAAAAAAACAATAATAGCAATTTTCTATCATCCACTCAACTGAAATATTTTTAAAATATAATTGGATTGAAATACAATAAAATAAAGTGCAAAAATCTATTAATCAAAAACAACACTTTGTTTAAGGAGAAGTAACATGCAGTGAAAACAAATATTAAACTTTAACTTTTAAACTTGAACTGAGTAAAAACTCTAAATATGTGATTGCACAGTAATGTTCACTTGTTTGAGGTTGAGGGTGATACTTGGTGGTGTCCCATCTTTTCCACAAGTTCATCAATGTTCGGTAAGGCTCTGAGCTGAGGAAATCCTCAGGAGTGAGTGGAGGTGTTCAGCAATGCAGTCGACTTCTGTGTGATGTTTTGTTCAGGTTCATCAAAGAAAAAAAGTTGTTCACACAGGTATGTGCTGCCAAACATAGACAACGTTTGAGCAGCCTGGATGCGCAGCTGGGGCATTGTGTCAGGGAGGAAACGGGCGAACTCCGCAGCACCCACTGCCGCATATTTTGCCCTCAGTGCATCATTGCATTGGAGGTCAATCAACTCCATTTGGAGGTTTGGTGGTGAGCTTTCCACGTCAACAGCAAATGGGTTACCGAGCAGTTCCAACCTGCTTTTTTGTGCTTCAAAGTCAGCAAATCGGCGTCGAAAGTCAGCGGCAAGCATACCCTATTTTATCAGCCAACTGTGCGCTCGGGGGCAGCACTGGTAGAAGCTTCTCTTTCATGGTCTGGCAGCTGGGAAAGTGGCTCCAAATTTTCTTTCCGCATCTGCGTCTCCCACAGAGTCAGTTTGGTTTAAATGCCTTCACTGTACTGTACATATCAGAGATGACATGATCCCGACCCTGCAGCTGCAAGGTTCATTGCATTCAGATGACTCGTAATGTCACACAGAAAAGCCATTTCACACAGAAACATTTCGTCTCGGAGTTGTGTTGTGTCTTTCCCTTTGCTGTCCAAGAACAGACAAATCTCCTCACGAAGCTTGAAACATCTTTGAAGCACCTTTCCCTGGCTTAGCCATCGCACCTCTGTGTGATAAGGCAAATCACCATGCTCCGTTTCTAACTCCGTCAGAAATGCCTTGAACTAGCGGTGATTCAAACCTTTGGCTCTGATAAAGTTAACTGTGCGCGTGATGATGCTCATTACATGCTCCATTTTCAAGGCTTTACCGCACAACGCTTCCTGGTGTATGATACAATGATAAGCTGTCAGCTCACCTGTCGCGTTTTCCTCTTGCATCTTTTCCCGTATCTTCGCCACCAGTCCGCTCCTGTGTCCACACATCGCAGGTGCTCCGTCGGTTGTCAAACCCACGAAGTTTTTCCTAAGGCAGCTCCATCTCATTTACACATCTTGACACCTCTTCATACAAATCATGCCCCTCAGAGGTTGTTAAGTGCATAGGACGTAAAGCCAAAAACTCCTCTGTCACGCTTAGGCTGGAGTCCACCCCGCGGATGAAAATTGACAACTGGGCAATGTCAGAAATGTCAGGCTCTCATCCACAGCCAAGGAATATGCAATGAAATCTTTTCCCTTTTTCACAAGCTGCTCTTTTAGATTGATGGACAACTGGTCTACTCTCTCGCAATGGTGTTTCTGCTCAGACTCACATTTAAAAAGAGTTGCCTTTTTCTGGGCAAACTTAAATCACAAACTTTAATCATGCAGTTTTTGATGAAATCCCCTCCGTAAATGGCCGGGCTGATTTGTGATCTCTTCTGCCAAAATAAAACTGGCCTTGACAGCAGCTGTACTTGTGATTTAGCTTTTTTGAGTCAAGCCTGTATCGAGATTTGAGGCCTCGTTTTTAATTCCTCTGCCTTTTGTAGCCTTTGTTCCATGTCCATATTCTTGTTTTTGTCCGCGTGTTTCGTTTCATAATGTCGTCTCAGATTATACTCTTTCAGTACCGCCACACTTTCTCCCACAGAAGACACACAGGTTTTCCAGCTTCCTCCATGAACATATACTCCGACTCCCACCTTGTTTAAGAAACCCCGGTTCTCAGTGTCCACCTTCCGTTTTGCCATTTTTGATGGGTATCTGAAAGTTAATTTTACTGTGATGCTGACGACTGCTGTAGCCAATAAATATTGAAATGAAGCAGCCTACTGCTCGGTGCGTCACCGTTGCATTGTGGGAAATGTAGTATTGGTGCGTAAAAGATCTGCGGGCTGCCGGCTTAAGCTGCGGTCTCGCGGGCCGGTTCTAATAATAAATCAAGATCATCCCAGGGGCCGTAAAAACCTTCCGCGGGCCGGATGGGCCTGCGGGCCTGA
>NW_027006948.1:0-2504 GCF_036934945.1 Oncorhynchus masou masou
GAGTACCAGATCAACGTGGATCTATATACAGGGAGTACCAGATCAACGTGGAGCTATATACAGGGAGTACCAGATCAACGTGGAGCTATATACAGGGGAGTACCAGATCAACGTGGAGCTATATACAGGAAGTACCAGTACCAGATCAACGTGGAGCTATATACAGGAGTACCAGATCAACATGGTGCTATATACATGGAGTACCAGATCAACATGGAGCTATATACAAGAGTGCCAGATCAATGTGGAGCTATATACAGGGAGTGCCAGATCAATGTGGAGCTATATACAGGGAGTGCCAGATCAATGTGGAGCTATATACAGGGAGTGCCAGATCAATGTGGAGCAATATACAGGGAGTACCAGATCAACATGGAGCTATATATAGGGAGTACCAGTACCAGATCAATGTGGAGCTATATACAAGGAGTACCAGTACCAGCTCAATGTAGAGCTATATACAGGAAGTACCAGTACCAGCTCAATGTGGAGCTATATACAGGAAGTACCAGTACCAGCTCAATGTGGAGCCATATACAGGAAGTACCAGATCAACGTGGAGCTATATACAGGGACTACCAGATCAATGTGGAAATATATACAGGAAGTACCAGTACCAGATCAACGTGGAGCCATATACAGGAAGTACCAGATCAACGTGGAGCTATATACAGGGAGTACCAGATCAACGTGGAGCTATATACAGGGAGTAGCAGATCAACATGGAGCTATATATAGGGAGTACCAGTACCAGATCAATGTGGAGCTATATACAGGAGTACCAGTACCAGCTCAATGTAGAGCTATATACAGGAAGTACCAGTACCAGCTCAATGTAGAGCTATATACAGGAAGTACCAGTACCAGCTCAATGTGGAGCTATATACAGGAAGTACCAGTACCAGATTAATGTGGAGCCATATACAGGAAGTACCAGATCAACAAGGAGCTATATACAGGGACTACCAGATCAATGTGGAAATATATACAGGAAGTACCAGTACCAGATCAACGTGGAGGTATATACAGGAAGTACCAGATCAACGTGGAGCTATATACAGGGAGTACCAGATCAACGTGGAGCTATATACAGGGAGTACCAGATCAACGTGGAGCTATATACAGGGAGTACCAGGTCAACGTGGAGCTATATACAGGAAGTACCAGATCAACATGGAGCTATATACAGGAAGTACCAGATCAACGTGGAGCTATATACAGGAAGTACCAGATCAACGTGGAGCTATATACAGGGAGTACCAGATCAACATGGTGCTATATACAGGGAGTACCAGATCAACGTGGAGCTATATACAGGGAGTACCAGATCAACGTGGAGCTATATACAGGAAGTACCAGTACCAGATCAACATGGAGCTATATACAGGAAGTACCAGATCAACGTGGAGCTATATACAGGAAGTACCAGATCAACGTGGAGCTATATACAGGGAGTACCAGATCAACATGGTGCTATATACAGGGAGTACCAGATCAACATGGAGCTATATACAGGGAGTGCCAGATCAATGTGGAGCTATATGCAGGGAGTGCCAGATCAATGTGGAGCTATATACAGGGAGTGCCAGATCAATGTGGAGCTATATACAGGAGTACCAGATCAATGTGGAGCTATATACAGGGAGTACCAGATCAACATGGAGCTATATACAGGGTGTACTAGTACCAGATCAATGTGGAGCTATATACAGTGAGTACCAGATCAATGTGGAGCTATATATAGGGAGTACCAGTACCAGATCAATGTGGAGCTATATACAGGGAGTGCCAGATCAATGTGGAGCAATATACAGGGAGTACCAGATCAATGTGGAGCTATATACAGGGAGTACCAGATCAATGTGGAGCTATATACAGGGAGTACCAGATCAACATGGAGCTATATACAGGGAGTACCAGTACCAGATCAATGTGGAGCTATATACAGGGAGTACCAGATCAATGTGGAGCTATATACAGGGAGTACCAGTACCAGCTCAATGTAGAGCTATATACAGGAAGTACCAGTACCAGCTCAATGTGGAGCTATATACAGGAAGTACCAGTACCAGCTCAATGTGGAGCTATATACAGGGAGTACCAGATCAATGTGGAGCTATATACAGGGAGTACCAGATCAGCGTGGAGCTATATACAGGGAGTACCGAGATCAACATGGAGCTATATACAGGAAGTACCAGTACCAGATCAATATGGAGCTATATACAGGGAGTACCAGATCAACAGGGAGCTATATACAGGGAGTGCCTGATCAATGTGGAGCTATATACAGGGAGTTCCAGATCAATGTGGAGCTATATACAGGGAGTACCAGTACCAGATCAACGTGGAGCTATATACAGGGAGTACCAGATCAACATGGAGCTATATACAAGGAGTGCCAGATCAACGTGGAGCTATATACAGGGAGTGCCAGATCAATGTGGAGCTATATACAGGGAGTACCAGATCAATGTGGAGCTATATACAGGAAGTACCAGATC
>NW_027006949.1:0-2504 GCF_036934945.1 Oncorhynchus masou masou
CAATACCACCCAAAGCGGCGTTGATTCATGCAGTTTCTGCTATTGCCATATGGGTATTGCCAGTTGTAACACTTCAAAAATCCAACAGGTGGCGATTGCACTCCACCATGGTTTTTCATATTGGTATTGGACTCCAAGTCAACATCCAAAAGCCAAATTTTGAAAAAACGAATTTTTTGAAAAACGCGTATCACCCCTTAAAAAAGTGCTTTCTGGACCGCTTTTCGAAATTCTTTCGCTTTTTTGACAATTACACATGTATAAGAACTGTATGAAAATACTTTTGTCCAATTTTATTAACATAATTTTTTTAATTTTTTTACTTGCGCATATTGCATATGTTTTGTCCATTTGCAATATGATTTCATAGGAAGTCAGAAGTCAAAAGTCAAAAATTCTTAAATTTCATAAAAAACTTCACACACCCCTAAAAAGTGCTTTCTGGACCGTTTTTCGAAATTTTTTCGCATTTTGTGTCAGTTACACACGTATAAGAACTGTATCAACATACTTTAGTCATATTTTATTATCATAATTTTTTTTATTTTTTTTACTTGCGCATATTGCATGTGTTTTGTCCATCTGCAATATGATTTCATAGGAAGTCAGAAGTCAAAAGTCAAAAATTATTAAATTTCATAAAAAACTTCACACACCCCTAAAAAAGTGCTTTCTGGACCGTTTTTCGAAATTTTTTTCGCATTTTGTGTCAGTTACACACGTATAAGAACTGTATCAACATACTTTAGTCATATTTTATTATTATAATGTTTTTGTTTTTTTTTGCTTGTGCATAAGGCATATGTTTTGTGGGGGCCAAATGTCATAAGAAATTTGACATGCTCAAAAATCCTTCAGAAATGCAAAATTGACTGGCCTGATGAACTCGGGATGGCCGGGCAGTGATTGTTGTTCCTTTCAATCACTCGTGGTGTTGATTTCATCATGTCCATTTGTTTATGTTTTCTCACTTTTGCAAAGTCACTGTGCATTTGCCATATGGTTAACTGGGCATTCACCATCACCAATTTGTCATGCCATAAAAATCATGCAGGAATGCCAAATTGACTGGCCCGATGAACTCGGGATGGCTGGGCAGTGATTCTGGTACCTCTCCATCGCTCGTTTGGGTTGATTTCAGAATGTCGCTTTTGGTGATGGTACCTCACTGTTAAAACATATTGCAAATGTTCCTTACTTTTTCAAAGTCACTGAAAATTTTTGCAGGAATGCCAAATTGACTGGCCCGATGACCTCGGGATGGCTTGGCAGTGATTCTGTACCTCTCCATCCTCGTTATGGTCGATTCCAGAATGTCCATTTGGTGATTTTTCTCACTCTTTCAAAGTCACTGTGCATTTGCCATATGGTTAACTGGGCAGTCACCATCACCAATTTGTCATGCTATAAAAATCATGCAGGAATGCCAAATTGACTGGCCGATGACCTCGGGATGGCTGGGCAGTGATACTGGTACCTCTTCATGGCTCGTTTGGGCTGATTTCAGAATGTCGCTTTTGGTGATGGTGCCTCACCGCTTAAACATATTGCAAATGTTCCTTACTTTGCAAAGTCACAAAAAATTCTTGCAGGAATGCCAAATTGACTGGCCCGATGACCTCGGGATGGCTGGGCAGTGATACTGGTACCTCTCCATCGCTCGTTTGGGCTGATTTCAGAATGTCCATTTGGTGATTTTCTCACTCTTTCAAAGTCACTGTGCATTTGCCATATGGTTAACTGGGCAGTCACCATCACCAATTTGTCATGCTATAAAAATCATGCAGGAATGCCAAATTGACTGGCCCGATGACATAGGGATGTCTGGGCAGTGATACTGGTACCTCCATGGCTCGTTTGGGTTGATTTCAGAATGTCCTTTTGGTGATGGTACCTCACTGTTAAAACATATTGCAAATGTTCCTTACTTTTTGCAAAGTCACTGAAAATTTTTGCAGGAATGCAAATTGACTGGCCCGATGAAGTCGGGATGGCTTGGCAGTGATTCTGGTACCTCTCCATCGCTCGTTTGGGTTGATTTCAGAATGTCGCTTTTGGTGATGGTACCTCACTGTTAAAACATATTGCAAATGTTCCTTACTTTTGCAAAGTCACTGAAAATTTGTGCAGGAATGCCAAATTGACTGGCCCGATGAACTCGGGATGGCTTGGCAGTGATTCTGGTACCTCTCCATCACTCGTTAGGGTTGATTTCAGAATGTCCATTTGGTCATGTTTTCTCACTTTTGCAAAGTCACTGTGCATTTGCCATATGGTTAACTGGGCAGTCACCATCACCAATTTGTCATGCCATAAAAATCATGCAGGAATGCCAAATTGACTGGCCCGATGACCTCAGGGATGGCTGGGCAGTGATACTGGTACCTCTCCATGGCTCGCTTGGGTTGATTTCAGAATGTCGCTTTTGGTGATGGTACCTCACTGTTAAAACATATTGCAAATGTTCCTTACTTTTGCAAAGTCACTGAAAATTTTTGCAGGAA
>NW_027006950.1:0-97500 GCF_036934945.1 Oncorhynchus masou masou
CAAAATCTAGCGTAGCCCGTTCCAGTACGTATTGCTCTGTCTAGTCTGTCACCAGCTGTCTAGTCTGTCACACCAGCTGTCTAGTCTGTCACACCAGCTAGTCTAGTCCTGTTACACCAGCTGTCTAGTCTGTTACACCAGCTGTCTAGTCTGTTACACCAGCTGTCTAGTCTGTTATAGTCTGTTACACCAGCTGTCTAGTCTGTTATAGTCCGTTATACCAGCTGTCTAGTCTGTTATAGTCTGTTATACCAGCTGTCTGGTCCGTCACACCAGCTGTCTGGTCCGTCACACCAGCTGTCTGGTCCGTCACACCAGCTGTCTGGTCCGTCACACCAGCTGTCTGGTCCGTCACACCAGCTGTCTGGTCCGTCACACCAGCTGTCTAGTCTGTTATAGTCCGTCACACCAGCTGTCTGGTCCGTCACACCAGCTGTCTGGTCCGTCACACCAGCTGTCTGGTCCGTCACCAGCTGTCTGGTCCGTCACACCAGCTGTCTGGTCCGTCACACCAGCTGTCTGGTCCGTCACACCAGCTGTCTGGTCCGTCACACCAGCTGTCTGGTCCGTCACACCAGCTGTCTGGTCCGTCACACCAGCTGTCTAGTCCGTCACACCAGCTGTCTAGTCCGTCACACCAGCTGTCTAGTCCGTCACACCAGCTGTCTAGTCCGTCATACCAGCTGTCTGGTCCGTTATACCAGCTGTCTGGTCCGTTATACCAGCTGTCTGGTCCGTTATACCAGCTGTCTGGTCTGTTATACCAGCTGTCTGGTCTGTTATACCAGCTGTCTAGTCTGTTATACCAGCGGTCTAGTCTGTGTTTTATAAATGTGCAATAAGCATAAAACACAGTTTATAGAAGGAATTGGCAACTCGTTCTCATTCTGAGAGAGAAACATCTTATCCAGGTGGGCCACTTGACTTCAACATCAAAAAGGAAGTGACCAGACTGTTGAACAGTTGGAGACAGACAGGAGGTGTATTCATAGCAGTTCAACTGTTCCAGCTTGTTAACAAGCGACCAGATCCAGGTTGGCCCGACCTATTAGGACCAGCACGTGGGCTTATGCTGCAGAGATCGTTGATGAGATCTGGGGTCGTGGTCTGTAGCGTCTGCTACCAGAAGACAGTCATTATTAGTGGATGTCCATTATGAAGTCATCTGCTTAGAACTATTTACTAAAAAAAAAAAAAGGCATTTTTCATAGACTTGTCACTGATCTGGCTTTCAAGTCTTATTGCAGAAAAGCAGGTTAAACAATTTTTTTTTTATTAAATCATTAAATGATTAGTGGGTCTTGCGGAAGGCTTGTATTTAACCTAGGTTTAATTACACAAGCCCTGAATTCATTAGATTAATTCTGACTGTTTGAAATGCTGTGTGTGGATCTTTAAATCACGCACCGACGACACGTCGATGTTTTTATTTAACAAGGCAAGTCAGATCAGAACTAATTCTTCATTACAATGACGGCCCACCCCGGTCGAACCCAAACCTGGGCGACGCTGGGCCAACTGTGCCCCGTCGTATAGGACTCTCCATCACGGCCAGTTGTGACACGGCCTGGAATCGAACCAGGGCCTGTAGTGACTCCTCTCGTAACCAGCAGAACAATAACCATCTCATTTCTCTGGATGAGGAGGGATCAGTTTGGCCTGTTAGACCATAAATTAGATGCAGGTCCTGAAGTACATAACTAACCCCCCCTCCCTCCTTTTCCAGTTTTTACTATGATAACTGATGATCAAATGGGGCCCATGCCAGTCGGTAATTCAACCATGTTAACTACACGTTCAGATCGCTGGCCATCACACCAACTTTCCAATCAAAAAACTATTTTGCTGACATGGGCTAATTGATCTACTGCACAGCCACATTTCTCTCTCTCAACAGTAAGTTGAGGACCTGACTGAGTTACCAAAAAACAACTGTTGTTGCCCATCCCTGCTGAAGACTATGGAGAGAGACATGAAGACCAGAGACATGCAGGTGCAGAGACCAGAAGACAAAGACCAGAGACATGAAGACCAGAGACATGCAGGAGCAGAGACCAGAAGACAAAGACCAGAGACATGAAGACCAGAGACATGCAGGAGCAGAGACCAGAAGACAAAGGAGCAGAGACATAAAGGAGCAGAGACATAAAGGAGCAGAGACATAAAGGAGCAGAGACATAAAGGAGCAGAGACATAAAGGAGCAGAGACATAAAGGAGCAGAGACATAAAGGAGCAGAGACATAAAGACCAGAGACATAAAGACCAGAGACACAAAGACCAGAGGCACAAAGACCAGAGACATAAAGACCAGAGACATATAGACCAGAGACATATAGACCAGAGACATATAGACCAGAGACATAAAGACCAGAGACATAAAGACCAGAGACATAAAGACCAGAGACATAAAGACCAGAGACATAAAGACCAGAGACATGAAGGAGCAGAGACCTGAAGACATAAAGACCAGAAGACATAAAGACCAGAGACATAAAGACCAGAGACATAAAGACCAGAGACATAAAGACCAGAGACATATAGACCAGAGACATATAGACCAGAGACATATAGACCAGTGACATATAGACCAGAGACATATAGACCAGAGACATAAAGACCAGAGACATAAAGACCAGAGACATAAAGACCAGAGACATAAAGGAGCAGAGACATAAAGACCAGAGACATGAAGGAGCAGAGACCTGAAGACATAAAGACCAGAAGACATAAAGACCAGAGACATGAAGGAGCAGAGACCTGAAGGAGCAGAGACATGAAGGAGCAGAGACATGAAGACATAAAGACCAGAGACATGCAGGAGCAGAGACCAGAAGATATAAAGACCAGAGACATAAAGACCAGAGACATAAAGACCAGAGACATAAAGACCAGAGACATATAGACCAGAGACATATAGACCAGAGACATATAGACCAGAGACATATAGACCAGAGACATAAAGACCAGAGACATAAAGACCAGAGACATGAAGGAGCAGAGACATGAAGGAGCAGAGACATAAAGACCAGAGACATGAAGGAGCAGAGACCTGAAGACATAAAGACCAGAAGACATAAAGACCAGAGACATGAAGGAGCAGAGACCTGAAGGAGCAGAGACATGAAGGAGCAGAGACATGAAGACATAAAGACCAGAGACATGCAGGAGCAGAGACCAGAAGATATAAAGACCAGAGACATAAAGACCAGAGACATAAAGACCAGAGACATAAAGACCAGAGACATATAGACCAGAGACATATAGACCAGAGACATATAGACCAGAGACATATAGACCAGAGACATATAGACCAGAGACATATAGACCAGAGACATATAGACCAGAGACATAAAGACCAGAGACATAAAGACCAGAGACATAAAGACCAGAGACATAAAGACCAGAGACATAAAGACCAGAGACATAAAGACCAGAGACATATAGACCAGAGACATATAGACCAGAGACATATAGACCAGAGACATATAGACCAGAGACATATAGACCAGAGACATAAAGACCAGAGACATAAAGACCAGAGACATAAAGACCAGAGACATAAAGACCAGAGACATAAAGACCAGAGACATGCAGGAGCAGAGACCAGAGACATAAAGACCAGAGACATAAAGACCAGAGACATAAAGACCAGAGACATAAAGACCAGAGACATAAAGACCAGAGACATAAAGACCAGAGACATAAAGACCAGAGACATAAAGACCAGAGACATGCAGGAGCAGAGACCAGAGACATAAAGACCAGAGACATAAAGACCAGAGACATAAAGACCAGAGACATAAAGACCAGAGACATAAAGACCAGAGACATAAAGACCAGAGACATGACCTGGTCAGAAGTACTGTACTATACAGGGAACAGGGGGCCATTTCAGATGGAGACACTTTGGCTCTGATGGGGAACTTCCTCTTACCTTTCATTCAAAATATCATTCAGGGTACTGAGGATCGTATCCAACTGTTTCACCAGGGCCTGGTGGGAGAGAGGGACGAGAGAGGGAGAGAGAAGGGGAGGGCCGAGAGAGAGAGAGAAGGGGAGGGCCGAGAGAGAGAGGGCCGAGAGAGAGAGAGAGAAGGGGAGGGCCGAGAGAGAGAGAGAGAAGGGGGAGGGCCGAGAGAAGGGGAGGGCCGAGAGAGAGAGAGAGAAGGGGGAGGGCCGAGAGAGAAAAGGGGGAGGGCAAGAGAGAGAGAGGTTGAGAGAGAGAGAAGGGGGAGGACGAGAGAGAGAGAGAGAGAGAGAAAGGGGGAGGGGCGAGAGAGAGAGAGAGAGGGACGAGAGAGAGAAAAGGGGAGGGCAAGAGAGAGAGAGAGGGAGGGACAAGAGAGAGAAAAGGGGAGGGCAAGAGAGAGAGGGTTGAGAGAGAGAGAAGGGGGAGGACGAGAGAGAGAGAGAGAGGGGGGAGGGCCGAGAGAGAGAAGGGGGGGCGGAGAGAGGGACGAGAGAGAGGGGGGAGGGCAAGAGAGAGAGAGGGAGGGACAAGAGAGAGAGAAAAGGGGGAGGGCAAGAGAGAGAGGTTGAGAGAGAGAGAAGGGGAGGACGAGAGAGAGAGAGAGAGAGAGAGAGAGAGAGAGAGAGAAAGGGGGAGGGCCGAGAGAGAGAGAGAGAGAGAGAGAGAGAGAGAGAGAGAGAGAGAGGAGAGGAGAGAGAGAGAGAGGGAGAGAGAAGGGGAGGAAAGAGAGAGGGACGAGAGAGAGAAAAGGGGGAGGGCAAGAGAGAGAGAGAGAGAGGGAGGGACAAGAGAGAGAAAAGGGGGAGGGCGAGAGAGTGGAACACAATCAGTGTCAAACAGGGAGAGAACACAGTTCTACAGTGGAGCTGCACCACCACTACCCCCAGTAAACACAGCCCCTACAGTAGTGCACTACTCTTTACTGGGGTCAATCGATTGATTGAAAAACAGACAGATCAACCTCACCACTGACGTGGTCAGAGTGAGTGATAAACTACCCAGGTAGATGGACATGATTGATGACCTCACCACTGATAGATAGTTGAAGTTGGAAGTTTACATTCACATTAGCCAAATACATACACTCAATATTTCACAATTCCTGACATTTAATCCTAGTAAAAATACCATGTCTTCGGATCACCACTTTATTTTAAGTCAGAATAATAATAGAGAGAATGATTTATTTCAGATTTTATTTCATTCATCACATTCCCAGTGGGTCAAAAGTTTACATACACTCAATAAGCATTTGGTAGCTGTTAACTTGGGTCAAACGTGTCGGGTAGCCTTCCACAATAAGTTGGGTGAACTTTGGCCCATTCCTCCTGACAGAGCTGGTGTAACTGAGTCAGGTTTGTAGGCCTCCTTGCTTGCACACCCTTTTTCAGTTCTGCCCACAAATGTTCTATGGGATTGAGGTCAGGGCTTTGTGATTGCCACTTCAATACCTTGACTTTGTTGTCCTTAAACCATTTTGCCACAACTTTGGAAGTATGCTAGGGGTCATTGTCCATTTGGAAGACCCATTTGCAACCAAGCTTTAACTTCCTGACTGATGTCTTGAGATGTTGCTTCAATATATCCACATAATTTTCCTACCTCATGAGGCCATCTATTTAGTGAAGTGCACCAGCACCCCCACAACATGATGTTGCCACCCCCGTGCTTCACGGTTGGGATGGTGTTATCCGGATTGCAAGCCCCTCCCCTTCCCCTCCAAACATAACGATGGTCATTATGGCAAAACAGTTTTATTTCATCAGACCAGAGGACATTTTTCCAAAAAGTACGATCGTTGTCCCCATCTCCAGTTACAAACGGTAGTCTTGCTTTTTAATGGCGGTTTTGGAGCAGTGGCTTCTTCCTTGCTGAGCGGCCTTTCAGGTTATGTCGATATAAGACTTGTTTTTACTGTGGATATAGATACTTTTGTACCTGTTTCCTCCAGCATCTTCACAAGGTCCTTTTGTTGTTGTTCTGGGATTGATTTGCACTTTTCGCACCAAAGTACGTTCATCTCTAGGAGACAGAACGCTTCTCCTTCCTGAATGGTATGATGGCTGCGTGGTCCCATGGTGTTTATACTTGCGTACTATTGTTTGTACAGATGAACGTGGTACCTTCAGGCATTTGGAAATTGCTCCCAAGGATGATCCAGACTTGTGGAGGTCTCCATTTTTTCTTCTGAGGTCTTGGCTGATTTCTTTTGATTTTCCCATGATGTCAAGCAAAGAGGCACTGAGTGTGAAGGTTGGCCTTGAAATACATCCACAGGTACACCTCCAATTGACTCAAATTATGTCAATTAGCTTATGAGAAGCTTCTAAAGCCATGACATCATTTTCTGGAATTTTCCAAGCTGTTTAAAGGCCCAGTCAACTTAGTGTATGTAAACTACTGACCCACTGGAATTGTGATACAGTGAATGATAAGTGAAATAATCTGTCTGTAAACAATTGTTGGAAAAATGACTTGTGTCATGTACAAAGTAGATGTCCTAACCGACTTGCCTAAACTATAGTTTAAGACATTTGTGGAGTGGTTGAAAAACTAGTTTTAATGGACTCCAACCTAAGTGTATGTGAACTTCCCACTTCAACTGTAGATATGATCGATGACCTCACCACTTTGTTGTCAGAGTGAGTGATGAACTCCCGGAGCTGTCTGACAGTGGCCAGCCGGCGGTCCCTGTCCTCCTCACGGGACACACGGCGCAGGAGGTTGGACAGGCGAGACTCATCAGAGTGAGACATCCCTCTGTCTGTAAGGGGGGGGGGGGGGGGGACAGAAAGAGGGATGGAAAAAACAGGAAAAGAGGGGAGAGTGGGTGGGATGTAAAGAGAGATGGAGAAAGAGATTGAAAGAGGGGAATGGAGAGAGGAAATGGTGATCAGAAATAGAATTCAGCAGTTTTGCCATTATATCTAAGAGAACCAGGTAGTGATCTCCAAACCCTCAGAAGCCCCAGACACTCCTGGGATCTATTCCACAGCACCTGATTCACCTGGTCAACTAATCATCAAGACCTTGACGAGGTGAATCGGGTTATTAAGACTGGGGAGGGGTCTGACGACAGCCCCCAGGGGGGGGAGGGGTCTGACGACAGCCCCCAGGGGGGGAGAGGTCTGACGACAGCCCCCAGGGGGGGAGAGGTCTGACGACAGCCCCCAGGGGGGGAGGGGTCTGACGACGGCCCCTGGTGTATACTAAATACTCACCGTGGGATTTCCTCATGTCCTTAGAAGCTAAAGCACGGTTTCCATGCTGCTGAAAAGTGGTCAAATCGGCGGTCGCATCGTTGATCCTCAACTCTTGCCCCAACGACTTCCAACCAAAAGTATCATCACTGAACCCTCCTGCAGCTTCATATCCTCCTGGAGGGGGTGGAGACAGCGAGAGAGGAGGAGAGGAGACAGCGAGAGAGGAGGAGAGGAGACAGCGAGAGAGGAGGAGAGGAGACAGCGAGAGAGGAGGAGAGGAGACAGCGAAAGAGCAGGAGAGGAGAGAGCGGGAGAGGAGAGAGGAGAAGAGGAGCAGTTTAGCACAGATCCATACAGCTATCTGACTAAACTACTCTCCCCCCCTTAGCTTACACACAGGTGTTAGGAGCGCAGTAGATGGCTAATTAGCACAGGTGGTCAAGTTCCTTTAACAAGCGTTGTAATATGGAGTTGTAATATGGAGTTGTAATATGGAGGGAACACTAACCCCAAGTAGTACTAGTATAGAGAGAATAGGGTGCCATTGGGTCCTGGTCTAAAGTAGTGCACTACATAGGGAATAGGGTGGGGAGAGGTCCTGGTCTAAAGTAGTGCACTACATAGGGAATAGGGTGCTATTGGGTCCTGGTCTAAAGTAGTGCGGGGGAACCCGGGGATTCACGGTGCTTTCCTTCTTCCAGATGCCCGGGACAGAAACGACACTACAGAGACAGGAAGTCTCTTTCTCTTTCACTTCCACAGAAACATTAAGCCGACGTGAGTCTGAGGACCCAGGAAGGAAAGAGGGAGAGAAGCTGGATGCCTTTACTGCTAAGCTGACCCCATAACAACCCAAGCCTGGTCTCATGTACTGCTAACCTGACCCCATAACAACCCAAGCCTGGTCTCATGTACTGCTAAGCTGACCCCATAACAACCCAAGCCTGGTCTCTGCTAACCTGACCCCATAACAACCCAAGCCTGGTCTCTGCTAAGCTGACCCCATAACAACCCAAGCCTGGTCTCTGCTAACATGACCCCATAACAACCCAAGCCTGGTCTCTGCTAACATGACCCCATAACAACCCAAGCCTGGTCTCATGTACTGCTAAGCTGACCCCATAACAACCCAAGCCTGGTCTCTGCTAAGCTGACCCCATAACAACCCAAGCCTGGTCTCATGTACTGCTAAGCTGACCCCATAACAACCCAAGCCTGGTCTCTGCTAAGCTGACCCCATAACAACCCAAGCCTGGTCTCTGCTAACCTGACCCCATAACAACCCAAGCCTGGTCTCTGCTAACATGACCCCATAACAACCCAAGCCTGGTCTCTGCTAAGCTGACCCCATAACAACCCAAGTCTGGTCTCTGCTAACCTGACCCCATAACAACCCAAGCCTGGTCTCATGTACTGCTAAGCTGACCCCACAACAACCCAAGCCTGGTCTCATGTACTGCTAACATGACCCCATAACAACCCAAGCCTGGTCTCTGCTAACCTGACCCCATAACAACCCAAGCCTGGTCTCTGCTAAGCTGACCCCATAACAACCCAAGCCTGGTCTCATGTACTGCTAAGCTGACCCCATAACAACCCAAGCCTGGTCTCTGCTAAGCTGACCCCATAACAACCCAAGCCTGGTCTCTGCTAACCTGACCCCATAACAACCCAAGCCTGGTCTCTGCTAACCTGACCCCATAACAACCCAAGCCTGGTCTCTGCTAACCTGACCCTATAACAACCCAAGCCTGGTCTCTGCTAACATGACCCCATAACAACCCAAGCCTGGTCTCTGCTAAGCTGACCCCATAACAACCCAAGCCTGGTCTCATGTACTGCTAACATGACCCCATAACAACCCAAGCCTGGTCTCTGCTAACCTGACCCCATAACAACCCAAGCCTGGTCTCATGTACTGCTAAGCTGACCCCATAACAACCCAAGCCTGGTCTCTGCTAACATGACCCCACAACAACCCAAGCCTGGTCTCATGTACTGCTAACATGACCCCATAACAACCCAAGCCTGGTCTCTGCTAACCTGACCCCATAACAACCCAAGCCTGGTCTCTGCTAAGCTGACCCCATAACAACCCAAGCCTGGTCTCTGCTAACATGACCCCATAACAACCCAAGTCTGGTCTCTGCTAACCTGACCCCATAACAACCCAAGCCTGGTCTCTGCTAACATGACCCCATAACAACCCAAGCCTGGTCTCTGCTAAGCTGACCCCACAACAACCCAAGCCTGGTCTCATGTACTGCTAACCTGACCCCATAACAACCCAAGCCTGGTCTCTGCTAACATGACCCCATAACAACCCAAGCCTGGTCTCTGCTAACATGACCCCATAACAACCCAAGCCTGGTCTCTGCTAACCTGACCCTATAACAACCCAAGCCTGGTCTCTGCTAACATGACCCCATAACAACCCAAGCCTGGTCTCTGCTAACCTGACCCTATAACAACCCAAGCCTGGTCTCTGCTAACATGACCCCATAACAACCCAAGCCTGGTCTCTGCTAACATGACCCCATAACAACCCACGCCTGGTCTCTGCTAACATGACCCCATAACAACCCAAGCCTGGTCTCTGCTAACCTGACCCCATAACAACCCAAGCCTGGTCTCTGCTAACATGACCCCATAACAACCCAAGCCTGGTCTCTGCTAACATGACCCCATAACAACCCAAGCCTGGTCTCTGCTAACATGACCCCATAACAACCCAAGCCTGGTCTCTGCTAAGCTGACCCCATAACAACCCAAGCCTGGTCTCTGCTAACATGACCCCATAACAACCCAAGCCTGGTCTCTGCTAACATGACCCCATAACAACCCAAGCCTGGTCTCTGCTAAGCTGACCCCATAACAACCCAAGCCTGGTCTCTGTTAACCTGACCCCACAACAACCCAAGCCTGGTCTCATGTACTGCTAACCTGAACCCATAACAACCCAAGCCTGGTCTCAGATCTGTTTGTGCCGTCTTGCCAACTGGCTCCTATGGTCTTTGTGACTTGTTGTCCCTTGGCACGACGGCACAAACAGATCCAGGATCAGGCTATTATAACACACAGCACCCCTGCCTGGGTCGGCAGGCCTGAACCAGGCTATTATAACACACAGCACCCCTGTCTGGGTCGGCAGGCCCTGAACCAGGCTATTATAACACACAGCACCCCTGTCTGGGTCGGCAGGCCTGAACCAGGCTACTATAACACACAGCACCTCTGCCTGGGTCGGCAGGCCTGAACCAGGCTATTATAACACACAGCACCTCTGCCTGGGTCGGCAGGCCTGAACCAGGCTACTATAACACACAGCACCCCTGCCTGGGTCGGCAGGCCTGAACCAGGCTACTATAACACACAGCACCCCTGCCTGGGTCGGCAGGCCTGAACCAGGCTATTATAACACACAGCACCTCTGCCTGGGTCGGCAGGCCTGAACCAGGCTATTATAACACACAGCACCCCTGCCTGGGTCGGCAGGCCTGAACCAGGCTATTATAACACACAGCACCTCTGCCTGGGTCGGCGGGCCTGAACCAGGCTATTATAACACACAGCACCCCTGCCTGGGTCGGCAGGCCTGAACCAGGCTATTATAACACACAGCACCCCTGTCTGGGTCGGCAGGCCTGAACCAGGCTATTATAACACACAGCACCTCTGTCTGGGTCGGCAGGCCTGAACCAGGCTACTATAACACACAGCACCCCTGCCTGGGTCGGCAGGCCTGAACCAGGCTACTATAACACACAGCACCTCTGCCTGGGTCGGCAGGCCTGAACCAGGCTATTATAACACACAGCACCCCTGTCTGGGTCGGCAGGCCTGAACCAGGCTATTATAACACACAGCACCCCTGCCTGGGTCGGCAGGCCTGAACCAGGCTACTATAACACACAGCACCCCTGCCTGGGTCGGCAGGCCTGAACCAGGCTACTATAACACACAGCACCCCTGTCTGGGTCGGCAGGCCTGAACCAGGCTACTATAACACACAGCACCTCTGCCTGGGTCGGCAGGCCTGAACCAGGCTACTATAACACACAGCACCCCTGCCTGGGTCGGCAGGCCTGTTACGAAGAGAGCAATGGGTAGCAGGTCTGCCTACAGTGAGACCCGCAAGGGGCATAACAGTCGTAGCCCACTTAAATCACTACAGTACCACCACCATGCTGCAGACAGGCCAGGCGGTAGCACCCATCCCCAGCCCACCCCAACATGCTGCAGACAGGCAGTAGCACCCATCACCAGCCCACACCAACATGCTGCAGACAGGCAGTAGCACCCATCACCAGCCCACACCAACATGCTGCAGACAGGCAGTAGCACCCACCCCCAGCCCACACCAACATGCTGCAGACAGGCAGTAGCACCCAACACCAGCCCACACCAACATGCTGCAGACAGGCAGTAGCACCCAACACCAGCCCACACCAACATGCTGCAGACAGGCAGTAAATCAAATCAAATTTATTTATATAGCCCTTCGTACATCAGCTGATATCTCAAAGTGCTGTACAGAAACCCAGCCTAAAACCCCAAACAGCAAGCACCCACCCCCAGCCCACACCAACATGCTGCAGACAGGCAGTAGCACCCAACACCAGCCCATCCCAACATGCTGCAGACAGGCAGTAGCACCCAACACCAGCCCACACCAACATGCTGCAGACAGGCAGTAGCACCCAACACCAGCCCACACCAACATGCTGCAGACAGGCAGTAGCACCCACCCCCAGCCCACACCAACATGCTGCAGACAGGCAGTAGCACCCAACACCAGCCCACACCAACATGCTGCAGACAGGCAGTAGCACCCACCCCCAGCCCACACCAACATGCTGCAGACAGGCAGTAGCACCCAACACCAGCCCACACCAACATGCTGCAGACAGGCAGTAGCACCCAACACCAGCCCACACCCATCCCAACATGCTGCAGACAGGCAGTAGCACCCAACACCAGCCCACACCAACATGCTGCAGACAGGCAGTAGCACCCAACACCAGCCCACACCAACATGCTGCAGACAGGCAGTAGCACCCAACACCAGCCCACACCAACATGCTGCAGACAGGCAGTAGCACCCAACACCAGCCCACACCCATCCCAACATGCTGCAGACAGGCAGTAGCACCCAACACCAGCCCACACCAACATGCTGCAGACAGGCAGTAGCACCCAACACCAGCCCATCCCAACATGCTGCAGACAGGCAGTAGCACCCAACACCAGCCTACACCAACATGCTGCAGACAGGCAGTAGCACCCAACACCAGCCCACACCCACCCCAACATGCTGCAGACAGGCAGTAGCACCCAACACCAGCCCACACCAACATGCTGCAGACAGGCAGTAGCACCCACCCCCAGCCCACTCACACCCCAACATGCTGCAGACAGGCAGTAGCACCCAACACCAGCCCACCCCAACATGCTGCAGACAGTAGACAGTAACAGTAACACCCACCCCCTTCGTCCAGTGTGTCTGCGGTGTCTGGGAAGGCATCGTTATGTAGGAGAGGTGGGGAGACAGGCCGGTCCGAGGTTGCTACTCCCACTGCTGTTGGGTCGTATACAGCTGCTGCAGCTGGACCCAGGTCTCTGGTGGCGATGCACTTCACACCGTCCTGGCTAGCTGCTGACACGCTGTCGCCTCTGAAGCCGGCGGACAGAGGAGCAGAGGTGGGGGGGCAAGACACAAACACACAGTCAGTGAAATCCCCCAGGGAAGACAGTCAGGGCAACTTGTACTTGATCGATGCTAAATGACTGTGGTTCATCTTTTTTTTTTTTTTTTTACATTTTATTTAACGAGGCAAATCAGCTAAGAACAAATTCTTATTTATTCTTATTTATGACGGCCTACCAGGGTGTTTAGGGGCAGAAGGCCAGGTCTTTACATTGTCAGCTTGGGGATTCGATCCAGCAACCTTTCCACCCAATCATAACTTATATGGATACACTCCCTACAGTTTGACAGTTTAAATTTTTAATTTTACCTTTATTTAACCAGGCAAGTCAGTTAAGAACACATTCTTATTTTCAATGGCGGCCTGGGAACAGTGGGTTAACTGCCTGTTCAGGGGCAGAACGACAGATTTGTACTTTGTCGGGGGTTTGAACTCGCAACCTTCCGGTTACTAGTCCAATGCTCTAACCACTACGCTACCCTGCCGCCCCAAACTGGTTTACAAGTCAAGGATTTAACAACTGTATACATGGATTGAAAAATGATTCTAGCTCATTTACAGCTCTGTGGAATAGTTTCTATAAGACTATGAGCATTTGTCTGAACAGAACCGTCAAATGGAGGGAGGTGGAGGTCTCAACTGAAGGAATTTTTTAACACCACCACCCACTCGTTGATCAGGAACTGATTAACTTGCATAATGCACTTTATTGATGTCCCTGTGCAATTCAAACCGCTGACAGCATTGCTAAATCACTTTCGTTTGCTGGTCAAGGGTGGTACCGCGCAAAACTAGTAAAGTTAGCAGGTTAGCAATCAGTTAGCAAGCGTTAAAAACCCCAGTAGCTAGTTAGTGCCCTTCTGCCTAGTTACTGTTTGAGCGATAACTAGGTAGCCAATTTCAACTGTCAAGACGAGGTTATCTAGCTAATCATTGTTGACCAGATAACGTTACACAAGACAGTAGGAAAGACAAACGTTGCCCACTGATGGCCAACCGTTCGGTCGCCAACTAGAAAGCCAATGTTGCCACACTTTACGTTACTATTTGATGTCAAATCAGTTTACTGTTCCGGATACCGAGTTATCAAATCACAACCAACCAACGACTGGTATTGTAGCTATCTATCTAACAAGCTCTGGGGACAAAATGTGAAGAAAGTTACAACCTAGCTCACGAACACTAGCCATAGTTAGCTGCTAGTTAGTTCGCTAGCTGGCTAACATCATATGCTGCCACGATGTGCGCTTTGAGTTAACTGACGTGAACTAGCTGGCTACCAAGTGAAGGTAACATGTCATCTCAGTGACACTTAATATTGGCTAATAATAGTAATAACAACTAGCAATAGCTAGCTAACACCACTTCCACTGTTACCGAAATAGCTTCCAATCATTGGCTTCTCTTACCAGGTGAGCTAGCTAGCCATGTATACCTAAACACGAGGAAAGCATAGCAATGCGGCAGGTTGTTTTGAGTCAGAATAAAATGCGCAAAGTGTTGGTTAGCCTTGATAGCTAGTTTGAATAACGTTATCAAGCTTTGAGCGTTTGCTTACATGTTTGCTGGCTAGCTACTGTTATCAAGCCATTTCCCTAACGTGTGGGAACCAAAGTGTCTGACTAGCCAAATAAAGGAGCCGAGGTTAGGCCCAGCGGATCCCCGTTCTCTTTTAGACCGTCTCCCCCCGTGGCGCGATACCAACCTGGGCTGCCAATCATTCCAGTTTCGCTGCAGTTTGTGGGCGCTGCTAAGCCGAAACCCAAGGGCTTTACGGCTCATTACCTTTGCGAGAACAGCATGACCTGCTCTCAACTGGATTAAATTCCGTGAACAAGCGTATTTCCTCGCTATCTGTTTATTTTATGTCCATTAATGGACCCTCTGCAGCTATCGGTGTGCGTTATGTTTTGTGTCGGGTCCGGCCTCCTTTCTTTTTTTTCCTCCTTTATTTTTTGTCTCCCACTCCTTCTTCTATTCTTGATGAAAGAGCCACTGGCCCCATCTCTTTATAACAGCGCCATCTGCCGGACTTTATAGCGACCATAGCAAGGAGCTGTGACTGCAACAGAACAGGTTTGATCAAATAACCCAGAGATTTACCGAGCTAACCTCACTGACCCTCAAAAAAAAAAAAAACATACAAAATATATACACCGATGTTCACGGTTCTCTACTTCTTCTCAATCTCCTCTGCAGCTAGTTGTTTGTTTTTGCACATCACTTGGAATATGCGTTGCTAAGCGACAGCATCAGGAGCGGGAGTGAGGAGAGAGAGCATGCATGCAGCAACAGAGGATGCAAGGTAAAGATGAGCAGGATTCAAAGCATTATGGTGTGTGTAGTAGTGCAAACTACAATGGGGTTTTTTCTCCATAAAATGTTCATATAGCGCACACACACACACACACACACACACACACACACACACACGTATGTCTTACTATATACCAACAATTGATTCCCATTCACATACACATGTGTACACCTATTTTTTCTTGATATATGAAACTGTAAGCTGAAACAGCTGACTAATGAACAACAGGGTAGGACAACCCCCCCCCCTCTACCATAAAGAAGCTACATTCTTGTCTCTTCTGTAGATGTTATAACCATGTATTGCTACCACTGTGTCTTCAAAGGAATGATGTAAGTGAGTTTCAGATATACATTTATTAATGTTAACTTTTAATAGCAAGTTATCAAATGTAATGAACCTTGTTTCTTAGGCTATGTGTGTTAATGTGGCCAATATTACCTTGCGACATGGGGCCGTGCATTATCATGCTGAAACAGGAGGTGATGGCGGCGGATGAATGGCACGACAATGGACCTAGGATCTCTGTGCATTCAATATGCCAACGATAAAATGCAATGTGTTCGTTGCCCGTAGCTTATGCCTCCACATACCATAACCCCACCGACACCATGGAGAACTCCGTTCACAACGTTGACATCAGCAAACCGCTCGCCCACACGACACCATACACACTGTCTGCCATCTGCCCTACAACGGCCCAGGTGTTGGGACCCTCAGGATGACAAATCAGAGCAAGCTTATTGACTGCAAGTACACGATTTACCTTCAGGGGTGAATGTATCGAACCAGTTGTTGTGATAAAAGTTTTTATGTTGTTGTGCCCTCTCCTCAAACAGTAGCATGGCATTTTTTCACTGTAACAGCTACTGTAAATTGGACCCACCAATCCTGTAGAGGTTTTAACAGCCAATGACTCACAATACTCCTACTAGAGCAAACCGTCTCAGTGCTAACAGGGTAACTCAGGTTGATAGGCGCATGATACTGCTGGTAATAGCATTCAGGGGAGTTATAGAAACATCAAGGAGGTTACCCTTATCCCTATCAAACGCTCCCTAAAACACTTCTGTGAGCAGGCCTTTCTAATCGACCTGACCCGGGTATCCTGGAAGGATATTGACCTCATCCCGTCAGTAGAAGATGCCTGTAGCCTCCAACCTCTCTCATTCTATTGGAGAGTGGCTCCACACAGCCGTGAAGACCGCCTGGGTCCTAAATGAACAGCGTCCAGGCGGTCTTCATGGGCGTGTGGAGCCACCATCCAATAGGATGAAGGAGATTGGAGGCAACAGGGAGCAGGGGACACATTAGTTAATGAATAGATCATTAGTGCACATAGTAGCAAAATGTTTTGGCAACTGAAAGTGTTATTGCAACTGAAACAAGAGTTTCTTATTGGACAGATTCAGGTAGGTGGTCCCTCCCCTTTTCTGTCTGTTTTGGTGTCGAGTCAACAGGAGCCTGACGATGATGTGCTATCACGGTATTCCACAAGATGGCAGCACAGAGCAGAAGTGGAGTTTGAACTAAGCATATACGAATAACGAATAATGTATTCAAACCCACATATTCAAACTTCTACAACAGCTCTCCTCACTATATAATAACAGATGATTGGTCATACAGCTCTCCTCACTATATAATAACAGATGATTGGTCATACAGCTCTCCTCACTATATAATAACAGATGATTGGTCATACAGCTCTCCTCACTATATAATAACAGATGATTGGTCATACAGCTCTCCTCACTATATAATAACAGATGATTGGTCATACAGCTCTCCTCACTATATAATAACAGATGATTGGTCATACAGCTCTCCTCACTATATAATAACAGATGACCCTAACCTCTCTGCCTGACCCTAACCTCTCTGCCTGACCCTGACCTCTCTGCCTGACCCTGACTTCTCTGCCTGACCCTAACCTCTCTGCCTGACCCTGACCTCTCTGCCTGACCTCTCTGCCTGACCCTAACCTCTCTGCCTGACCCTGAGCCTGCCTGACCTCTCTGCCTGACCCTAACCTCTCTGCCTGACCCTGAGCCTGCCTGACCTCTCTGCCTGACCCTGACCTCTCTGCCTGACCCTGACCTCTCTGCCTGACCCTAACCTCTCTGCCTGACCCTGAGCCTGCCTGACCTCTCTGCCTGACCCTGAGCCTGCCTGACCTCTCTGCCTGACCCTGACCTCTCTGCCTGACCTCTCTGCCTGACCCTAACCTCTCTGCCTGACCCTGAGCCTGCCTGACCTCTCTGCCTGACCCTGACCTCTCTGCCTGACCTCTCTGCCTGACCCTGACCTCTCTGCCTGACCCTGACCTCTCTGCCTGACCTCTCTGCCTGACCCTGACCTCTCTGCCTGACCCTGACCTCTCTGCCTGACCCTGACCTCTCTGCCTGACCCTGACCTCTCTGCCTGACCCTGACCTCTCTGCCTGACCTCTCTGCCTGACCCTGACCTCTCTGCCTGACCCTGACCTCTCTGCTTGACCCTGACCTCTCTGCCTGACCCTGAGCCTGCCTGACCTCTCTGCCTGACCCTAACCTCTCTGCCTGACCCTGAGCCTGCCTGACCTCTCTGCCTGACCCTGACCTCTCTGCCTGACCCTGACCTCTCTGCCTGACCCTGACCTCTCTGCCTGACCCTGAGCCTGCCTGACCTCTCTGCCTGTCATCCTGTACCTTTGCTCCACTTCTGGATTATCGACCCCCTGCCTGCCTCGACCTGTCGTTTGCCTGCCCCTGTTGTTACTATAAACATTGTTACTTCACACAATCTGGACCTTGATTCCTGATAGTTTCTAACTGGCCATGACTGAGCCAGCAGACTAGGATCAGCTCCCAAGGAGCCACCATTGGTCGGCACGAGGAGTTGCTTTGCGGTCTGATGGAAGGGTTCCAAGCCGTGGCCATACGTCACGACCTAGCCTTGGACGCAATGCAGGAGCAATTCCGTGGGGTTGCCTTCAAGGCAAACTACCACAACGGTAATCTCGCATCCCCTCAGTAACCCGGCTGGTAGCGGCTCCGTCACCCCGGTTTCCCGAGAACCCCGCTTACCTCCGCCGGAGCGCTACGATGGAGATTCCAGAACCTGCCGGGCCTTTCTCTCCCAGTGCTCCCTCGTTGTCGAGCTGCAGCCTTCTTCGTTCCCCTCGGACCTCTTGAAGATAGCGTACATTATTACGCTGATGTCCGGGAGGGCACTCGCCTGCGCCACGACGGTGTGGGGGCAACAGTCCACCGTCTGCCTCAGTCTGGAGGTATTCATGGTGGAGGGAGAGAGGCTGTGTGGGGGCAACAGTCCACCGTCTGCCTCAGTCTGGAGGTATTCATGGTGGAGGGAGAGAGGCGGTGTGGGCAACAGTCCACCGTCTGCCTCAGTCTGGAGGTATTCATGGTGGAGGGAGAGAGGCTGTGTGGGGGCGACAGTCCACCGTCTGCCTCAGTCTGGAGGTATTCATGGTGGAGGGAGAGGCTGTGTGGGGGCGACAGTCCACCGTCTGCCTCAGTCTGGAGGTATTCATGGTGGAGGGAGAGAGGCTGTGTGGGGGCGACAGTCCACCGTCTGCCTCAGTCTGGAGGTATTCATGGTGGAGGGAGAGAGGCTGTGTGGGGGCGACAGTCCACCGTCTGCCTCAGTCTGGAGGTATTCATGGTGGAGGGAGAGAGGCTGTGTGGGGGCGACAGTCCACCGTCTGCCTCAGTCTGGAGGTATTCATGGTGGAGGGAGAGAGGCTGTGTGGGGCGACAGTCCACCGTCTGCCTCAGTCTGGAGGTATTCATGGTGGAGGGAGAGAGGCTGTGTGGGGGCGACAGTCCACCGTCTGCCTCAGTCTGGAGGTATTCATGGTGGAGGGAGAGAGGCTGTGTGGGGGCGACAGTCCACCGTCTGCCTCAGTCTGGAGGTATTCATGGTGGAGGGAGAGAGGCGGTGTGGGGGCGACAGTCCACCGTCTGCCTCAGTCTGGAGGTATTCATGGTGGAGGGAGAGAGGCTGTGTGGGGCGACAGTCCACCGTCTGCCTCAGTCTGGAGGTATTCATGGTGGAGGGAGAGAGGCGGTGTGGGGGCGACAGTCCACCGTCTGCCTCAGTCTGGAGGTATTCATGGTGGAGGGAGAGAGGCTGCCCGGAACTTTCTCCAGGTTACTAGGGGACTCTTCTCCAGGTTGCTACGGGACTCTTCTCCAGGTTGCTATGGGACTCTTCTCCAGGTTGCTACGGGACTCTTCTCCAGGTTACTAGGGGACTCTTCTCCAGGTTGCTAGGGGACTCTTCTCCAGGCTGCTATGGGACTCTTCTCCAGGTTGCTATGGGACTCTTCTCCAGGTTACTAGGGGACTCTTCTCCAGGTTGCTAGGGGACTCTTCTCCAGGTTGCTACGGGACTCTTCTCCAGGTTGCTATGGGACTCTTCTCCAGGTTGCTACGGGACTCTTCTCCAGGTTACTAGGGGACTCTTCTCCAGGTTGCTACCATACTCTTCTCCAGGTTACTAGGAGACTCTTCTCCATGTTGCTAGGGAACTCTTCTCTAGGTTGCTACCATACTCTTCTCCAATCTGCTACGGGACTCTTCTCCAGGCTTCTACTTGACTCTTCTCCAGGCTTCTACTTGACTCTTCTCCAGGCTGCTACGGGACTCTTCTCCAGGCTTCTACGGGACTCTTCTCCAGGCTGCTACGGGACTCTTCTCCAGGCTGCTACAGGACTCTTCTCCAGGCTGCTACGGGACACTTCTCCAGGCTTCTACAGGACTCTTCTCCAGGCTGCTACGGGACTCTTCTCCAGGCTGCTACGGGACTCTTCTCCAGGTTGCTAGGGGACTCTTCTCCAGGCTGCTACGGGACTCTTCTCCAGGCTGCTACGGGACTCTTCTCCAGGTTCATCTCTCTGTATGTGATGGCTTTGTTATGGAAGGTTTGGGAATCGCTTTCTTGGTGGTTGTAGAATTTAATGTTTCTTTTCTGGATTTTGATCATTAGCGGGTTTCGGCCTAATTCTTCTCTGCATACATTATTTGGTGTTTTACGTTGTACACTGAGAATGTTATTGCATAATTCTGCATGCAGAGTCTCAATTTGGTGTTTGTCCCATTTTGTGTTGGTTGGTGAGCAGACCCCAGACCTGACAACCATAAAGGGCAATGGATTCTATGACTGATTCCAGTATTTTTAGCCAGATCCTAATTGGTATGTACAATTTTATGTTCCTTTTGATGGCGTAGAAGGCCCTTCTTGCCTTGTCTCTCAGATCGTTCACAGCTTTGTGGAAGTTACTTGTGGCGCTGATGTTTAGGCCGAGATATGTATAGTTTTCTGTGTGCTCTAGGGCCACGGTGTCTAGATGGAATTTGTATTCGTTGTCCTGGCAACTGGACCTTTTTTGGGAATCCATTATTTCTGTCCTACAGGGTTTAACTGTCAGGGCCCAGGTCTGACAGAATCTGTGCCGAAGATCTAGGCGCTGCTGTAGCCCCCCCTCCCCTCTCTCTCTCCACACTAACTTTCCTTGGCCTCCACTTTGCACACACACACATACACACACACGTCATGTTGCCAGGAAACAGCGCAGTACAATAAACAGTGTCCAAGTCCAGGTGTTTCTCTCTGACAGTGAAGGGCGGTGATGACAGCTGACTAAAGAAGGGCAACACAGCTTATAACTGTCTGGACATGGTAGAGAGGACAGAAGTTATAACTGTCTGGACATGGTAGAGAAGACAGGTTATAACTGTCTGGACATGGTAGAGAAGACAAGTTATAACTGTCTGGACATGGTAGAGAAGACAGGTTATAACTGTCTGGACATGGTAGAGAGGACAGAAGTTATAACTGTCTGGACATGGTAGAGAAGACAGAAGTTATAACTGTCTGGACATGGTAGAGAAGACAGAAGTTATAACTGTCTGGACATGGTAGAGAGGACAGAAGTTATAACTGTCTGGACATGGTAGAGAGGACAGAAGTTATAACTGTCTGGACATGGTAGAGAAGACAGAAGTTATAACTGTCTGGACATGGTAGAGAAGACAGAAGTTATAACTGTCTGGACATGGTAGAGAGGACAGAAGTTATAACTGTCTGGACATGGTAGAGAAGACAGGTTATAACTGTCTGGACATGGTAGAGAAGAGAGAAGTTATAACTGTCTGGACATGGTAGAGAAGACAGAAGTTATAACTGTCTGGACATGGTAGAGAAGACAGGTTATAACTGTCTGGACATGGTAGAGAGGACAGAAGTTATAACTGTCTGGACATGGTAGAGAAGACAGAAGTTATAACTGTCTGGACATGGTAGAGAAGACAGAAGTTATAACTGTCTGGACATGGTAGAGAAGACAGGTTATAACTGTCTGGACATGGTAGAGAAGAGAGAAGTTATAACTGTCTGGACATGGTAGAGAAGACAGAAGTTATAACTGTCTGGACATGGTAGAGAAGACAGAAGTTATAACTGTCTGGACATGGTAGAGAAGACAGAAGTTATAACTGTCTGGACATGGTAGAGAAGACAGGTTATAACTGTCTGGACATGGTAGAGAAGACAGAAGTTATAACTGTCTGGACATGGTAGAGAAGACAGGTTATAACTGTCTGGACATGGTAGAGAAGACAGAAGTTATAACTGTCTGGACATGGTAGAGAAGACAGGTTATAACTGTCTGGACATGTTAGAGAAGACAGGTTATAACTGTCTGGACATGGTAGAGAAGAGAGAAGTTATAACTGTCTGGACATGGTAGAGAAGACAGAAGTTATAACTGTCTGGACATGTTAGAGAAGAGAGAAGTTATAACTGTCTGGACATGGTAGAGAAGAGAGAAGTTATAACTGTCTGGACATGGTAGAGAAGACAGGTTATAACTGTCTGGACATGGTAGAGAGGACAGAAGTTATAACTGTCTGGACATGGTAGAGAGGACAGAAGTTATAACTGTCTGGACATGGTAGAGAGGACAGAAGTTATAACTGTCTGGACATGGTAGAGAGGACAGAAGTTATAACTGTCTGGACATGGTAGAGAAGACAGGTTATAACTGTCTGGACATGGTAGAGAGGACAGAAGTTATAACTGTCTGGACATGGTAGAGAAGACAGAAGTTATAACTGTCTGGACATGGTAGAGAAGACAGGTTATAACTGTCTGGACATGGTAGAGAGGACAGAAGTTATAACTGTCTGGACATGGTAGAGAAGACAGAAGTTATAACTGTCTGGACATGGTAGAGAAGACAGAAGTTATAACTGTCTGGACATGGTAGAGAAGACAGAAGTTATAACTGTCTGGACATGGTAGAGAAGACAGAAGTTATAACTGTCTGGACATGGTAGAGAAGACAGAAGTTATAACTGTCTGGACATGGTAGAGAAGACAGAAGTTATAACTGTCTGGACATGGTAGAGAAGACAGAAGTTATACCTGTCTGGACATGTTAGAGAAGACAGAAGTTATAACTGTCTGGACATGGTAGAGAAGACAGAAGTTATAACTGTCTGGACATGGTAGAGAAGACAGAAGTTATAACTGTCTGGACATGGTAGAGAAGACAGAAGTTATACCTGTCTGGACATGGTAGAGAAGACAGAAGTTATACCTGTCTGGACATGGTAGAGAGGACAGAAGTTATAACTGTCTGGACATGGTAGAGAGGACAGAAGTTATAACTGTCTGGACATGTTAGAGAAGACAGAAGTTATACCTGTCTGGACATGGTAGAGAAGACAGAAGTTATACCTGTCTGGACATGGTAGAGAAGACAGAAGTTATACCTGTCTGGACATGGTAGAGAAGACAGGTTATAACTGTCTGGACATGGTAGAGAAGACAGAAGTTATACCTGTCTGGACATGGTAGAGAGGACAGAAGTTATAACTGTCTGGACATGGTGTCAGGATTTGGCCAGGGTTGTTCCAGTTGTTTGTCAGTAGATGTCCCCATTGTGCTTTTTGTCCCTGTGTTTTTCCCTTGACCCCCATT
Source organism: Oncorhynchus masou masou (assembly GCF_036934945.1). Classification (NCBI taxonomy): domain Eukaryota; kingdom Metazoa; phylum Chordata; class Actinopteri; order Salmoniformes; family Salmonidae; genus Oncorhynchus; species Oncorhynchus masou. Next base: position 23,189 of record NW_027006950.1, read on the forward strand.
ATTGTTTGCACCTGTGTCTTGTTTCCCCTGAGTGTATTTAAACCCTTTGTTTCCCTCAGTTCTGTGCTCTGTGTTTGTATGTTGGCACCCTGCCCTAGTGTTCTGTGTGCTCTTGTCGATTCCGGGTAACGTTCTTGTGGTATTCTGTTTTTTTGTTTTAGTTTAGTTTTGGTGAGTTTCTTTTTAGTTCTTTTGTGTTTTCCTTCCACCTTTTGGATTTGCCATTTTTATTTTTAGGATTTTTCTTCATTAAATACACCGTCTTAAGTACTGCTGTGTCTGCCTCATCTTCTGGGTTCTGCTGTCTATTCGTGGCTCAGTTGGTTAAGTGACTGTTTCTCACTCCGGAGACCCAGGTTCAAAACCGGGTCCTGACAGAAACACAGAGCCAAAAATGAACCCAGAGGCAGCCAGTTCCCAGGACCTTTTGCCACGCTGTCCCACCACCAGGAGACTGTCCAACGCCACGAAGCCGCCCTGGTTCATCAAGAGGCCTTAATGGCAAGACATTCTCATCTTCTGTCGGAGATGCTGACTTCCATTAAGCAAATGTCTGATCGACTTACCCCGGCAACAGTTCCCGTCCCAGTACCTCAAGTTCACGTACCCATGGCAGTTAACCCCCTGGCTGAACCTCGTCTTCCACCTCCCCAACGGTTCTCAGGTGATCCAAGTGCTTGTAAAGGGTTTCTCACTCAATGTTCTCTCTCCTTTGAGCTGCAACCCTCGTCGTTTCCCACCGACCGGTCTAAGATCGCATATATCATCACCCTGCTGTCGGAAAAAGCCCTGGCCTGGGCTACTGCTGTGTGGGATGCCCATAGTTCCTGCTGTGCCAGCTACTCTGCCTTTGCTGAGGAATTCAAACGAGTGTTTCAAGGCCCAAGCAGTGGTTCTGACTCAGCCAAACAGCTCCTGACTCTCCATCAAGGTTGGCGCAGCGTGACGGACTATGCCATCCAGTTCCGCACGGTAGCAGCAGCGAGTGGCTGGAACAACGAGGCGCTCACGGTGTGCTTTCTGAAAGGCCTTTCCGACACTATCCAAGATGAACTGGCCACTCGGGAAACACCGGACAATCTCGAGTCCCTGATCACGTTGGCCTCACGCATTGACCAGCGTCTGAGAGAGAGAGAACTCAACCGTAGACCTCTAGCCCCTATCAGTCCCAGCTCCGAGCTCCCACCTTTATCCTCGCTGGCTCCACCGGAACCCATGCAGATTGGACGCATCTCCCAGGCTGAGAGAGACCGCCGGATGAGGGGAGCGACGCTGTCTATATTGCGGCAAACCGGGCCATTTCCGTTCCACGTGTCCCGGGCTCCAGGGAAACGCTCTGTCCCGTACAGACCGGGGGAACTGTAACGGGAAACATAACCTCCTCCCATCCGTCCAACTCCCGTCTGCTCATTCCAGTCACCCTCTCCTGGGACAACCACAAGCTTCACCTTCAAGCCTTGGTAGACTCTGGAGCCGCAGGTAACTTCATGGATGGTGTCTGGGCGAAGGAGAATGGCGTTCCCTCTGAACCTCTAAGTGACCCCATGAGGGTTACTACATTGGATGGAAGCCCTTTGGGATCTGGACTTGTCACTCATGTCACTACCTCCTTGAGACTTTCAGTTTCACAACACCAGGAATTGATGAACTTTCATTTGATCTCCTGTTCCGAGTTCCCTCTCGTCCTTGGATACCCCTGGCTTCACAGCCATAACCCTCACATCGACTGGTCTGTGGGCACTATCAAGCAGTGGGGTCCTACGTGCCAAGCTACTTGTATTTTCCAGAATTCCCGAGTTCTACTCCCGAGTCTTTAGAATCCATCGACCTGACCCGAGTTCCCGAGTGTTACCATGACCTCAAACTGGTGTTTAGCAAACAGAGGGCCACCATGCTACCACCCCATAGATCTTACGATTGCCCCATCGACCTGTTTCCGGGCACTTGCCCCCCAGGGGTCGGATCTTTTCCCTATCTCCACCCGAACGAGCTGCTATGGATACCTACATCAAGGACTCTCTGGAAGCAGGCCTCATGCGTCCATCCACCTCCCGGCGGGAGCAGGGTTTTTCTTTGTGGCCAAGAAAGACGGTGGGTTACGTCCTTGCATCGACTACCGGGGACTCAATGACATAACCGTCCGTAACCGTTACCCGCTACCCCTTATGGCCACAGCCTTCGAGCTGCTCCAGGAAGCAGTTGTTTTCACTAAGCTTGACCTGCGGAACGCATACCATCTTGTGCGGATCAGACCTGGTGACGAGTGGAAGACCGCTTTCAACACGCCTACTGGTCACTATGAATACTTGGTGATGCCCTTCGGCCTGACCAACGCCCCCAGCGGTGTTCCAAGCGCTCATAAACGATGTGCTTAGGGATATGCTTAACATATTTGTGTTCGTTTACTTGGATGACATCCTCATCTTTTCGAGCTCCTTCAAGAACACACTAAGCATGTCAGACAAGTACTCAAACGCCTCCTGGACAGCCATCTGTACGTTAAGCCGGAAAAATGTGAATTCCATTCATCCCAGTACAATTCCTGGGATTTGTAGTGGAACCCGGTCGAATCCAAATGGACCCTAGGAAGGTAGGGCGGTAGCGGATTGGCCCACCCCCAAATCCGTTAAGGATGTTCAGCGTTTCCTGGGCTTCACAAACTTTTACCGCAAGTTCATCAAGAACTTCAGTTTGGTGGCAGCTCCTCTCTCAGCTTTAACCAAAGGTGGCAATGCAAGGTTTTTTTGGGAAGAGAAGCTGAGACGGCCTTCCAAGGACTCAAGCAGCGCATCCTCTCTGCTCCCATCCTGATACTACCGACTACGGATGAACCATTTGTGGTGGAGGTAGACGCATCAGAGGTTGGTGTCGGAGCTGTCCTGTCTCAGAGGGTGAAGACAAGAAGCTTCATCCGTGCGCTTTCTTCTCACACCGGCTTACCCCGACTGAGAGGAACTACGATGTGGGGATCGTGAACTCCTAGCGGTTAAGATGGCATTGAAGGAATGGAGACACTGGCTCGAGGGGGCTTCTCACCCGTTTCAAGTGCTTACGGACCACAAAAATCTGGAGTATATCCAGCAGGCTAAGCGATTGAACTCTAGACAAGCTAGATGGTCTCTTTTCTTCAATCGATTCCAGTTTATCCTCACCTATCGGCCCGGGTCGAAGAATCTCAAACCGGATGCCCTGTCCCGAGTCTACGCTCCTGCCATTCGAGATGACACGGACATGCCTGTCCTTCCTGCTGCTAAGATTGTGGCTCCGATCTCGTGGCAAGTTGAGGATACCGTGAGACGTGCTCAAGCTAGCGAACCGGACCCTAAAGGAGGCCCTGCCAATCGGTTGTTTGTCCCCAAGGCAGTGAGGACTCAGGTCCTTCTGTGGGGGCACTCCTCTCGCCTCACCTGTCATCCGGGCGTAGGTCGCACCTTGGAGTTCATCCAGCGTAAGTTCTGGTGGCCTACCATAAGAGAAGACGTTGCCACTTTCGTCAATGCCTGCCCCGTGTGCTGCCAGGGCAAATCTTCTCACCTCCGCCCTCAAGGACTCCTTCACCCTTTACCTGTTCCCCACAGACCCTGGTCCCATATCTCATTGGACTTTATTACTGGACTTCCTCCATCCCATGGCAATACTACTATCCTAGTCATAATCGACAGGTTTTCAAAGGCGGCCAGGTTCGTCCCTCTGACTAAGTTACCTTCTGCCAAGGAAACGGCTGAGTTGGTAATTAATCATGTGTTCCGAGTCTTCGGCATTCCTCAAGATGTGGTTTCTGACAGAGGTCCCCAGTTCGCTTCAAGGTTTTGGAAGGCCTTCTGCCAACTCATGGGGGCTTCTGCCAGTCTATCTTCAGGGTACCATCCGGAGTCCAACGGCCAAACAGAGAGGATGAATCAAGAGCTGGAAACCACCCTCCGATGTATGACTCGTGACAACCCGTCCACATGGTCATCCTTTATTGTTTGGGCCGAATACGCGCACAACACCTTGCGCTCCTCCTCCACTGGTATGTCCCCGCACGAGTGTCAGTTTGGCTATGCTCCTCCATTGTTCCCGGACCAGGAGGCAGAAGTCAGTGTGCCTTCAGCCTTGAGATTCGTCAGACGCTGTCGGCTTATGTGGAGGAAGACCCGTCTTAATCTGATGCGTTCCTCACAGAGGTATCAACAACAAGCCAACAGACGTCGCCGTCCCGGGCCTACCCTGCGCCCCGGCCAGAGAGTCTGGCTCTCCACAAGAGACTTACCTCTACGGGTGGAGTCTCGCAAGCTGTCCCAAAATACATCGGTCCCTTCAAGGTTGCCAGGAGAGTTAACCCAGTTTCTTATCGCCTACACTTACCCAGATCCCTTAAGATTAATCCCACATTTCAAGTGTCTTTGTTAAAACCTGTTGTTTTTTCTCCCCTTGTCCCGGCAGACAGACCTCCCCCTCCGCCTCGTGTCATTGGAGGCCAGCCGGCTTATACCGTCCACCGGATACTGGATTCCCGCCGGGTGCAGCGGTCCTGGCAGTATCTGGTGGACTGGGAAGGCTACGGTCCTGAGGAGCGCTCCTGGGTTCCTGCCAAAGACATCCTGGACCCTGACCTCATTCGTCAGTTCAGGGTCCTCCACCCTGAGAGAGCTGGTAGGAACGTCAGGAGCCGTTCCTAGGGGGGGGATTCTGTCAGGATTTGGCCAGGGTTGTTCCAGTTGTTTGTCAGTAGATGTCCCCATTGTGCTTTTTGTCCCTGTGTTTTTCCCTTGACCCCCATTATTGTTTGCACCTGTGTCTTGTTTCCCCTGAGTGTATTTAAACCCTTTGTTTCCCTCAGTTCTGTGCTCTGTGTTTGTATGTTGGCACCCTGCCCTAGTGTTCTGTGTGCTCTTGTCGATTCCGGGTAACGTTCTTGTGGTATTCTGTTTTTTTGTTTTAGTTTAGTTTTGGTGAGTTTCTTTTTAGTTCTTTTTGTGTTTTTCCTTCCACCTTTTGGATTTGCCATTTTTATTTTTAGGATTTTTTCTTCATTAAATACACCGTCTTAAGTACTGCTGTGTCTGCCTCATCTTCTGGGTTCTGCTGTCTATTCGTGGCTCAGTTGGTTAAGTGACTGTTTCTCACTCCGGAGACCCAGGTTCGAAACCGGGTCCTGACACATGGTAGAGAAGACAGAAGTTATAACTGTCTGGACATGGTAGAGAGGACAGAAGTTATAACTGTCTGGACATGGTAGAGAAGACAGAAGTTATAACTGTCTGGACATGGTAGAGAGGACAGAAGTTATAACTGTCTGGACATGGTAGATAGGACAGAAGTTATAACTGTCTGGACATGGTAGAGAAGACAGAAGTTATAACTGTCTGGACATTGTAGAGAAGACAGGTTATAACTGTCTGGACATGGTAGAGAGGACAGAAGTTATAACTGTCTGGACATGGTAGAGAAGACAGAAGTTATAACTGTCTGGACATGGTAGAGAAGACAGAAGTTATAACTGTCTGGACATGGTAGAGAGGACAGAAGTTATAACTGTCTGGACATGGTAGAGAAGACAGAAGTTATAACTGTCTGGACATGGTAGAGAAGACAGGTTATAGCTGTCTGGACATGGTAGAGAAGACATAAGTTATAACTGTCTGGACATGGTAGAGAAGAGATAAGATATAACTGTCTGGACATGGTAGAGAAGACAGAAGTTATAACTGTCTGGACATGGTAGAGAAGACAGAAGTTATACCTGTCTGGACATGTTAGAGAAGACAGAAGTTATACCTGTCTGGACATGGTAGAGAAGACAGGTTATAACTGTCTGGACATGGTAGAGAAGACAGAAGTTATACCTGTCTGGACATGGTAGAGAAGACAGGTTATAACTGTCTGGACATGGTAGAGAAGAGAGAAGTTATAACTGTCTGGACATGGTAGAGAAGAGAGAAGTTATAACTGTCTGGACATGGTAGAGAGGACAGAAGTTATAACTGTCTGGACATGGTAGAGAAGACAGGTTATAACTGTCTGGACATGGTAGAGAAGAGAGAAGTTATAACTGTCTGGACATGGTAGAGAAGACAGAAGTTATAACTGTCTGGACATGTTAGAGAAGAGAGAAGTTATAACTGTCTGGACATGGTAGAGAAGAGAGAAGTTATAACTGTCTGGACATGGTAGAGAAGACAGGTTATAACTGTCTGGACATGGTAGAGAGGACAGAAGTTATAACTGTCTGGACATGGTAGAGAGGACAGAAGTTATAACTGTCTGGACATGGTAGAGAGGACAGAAGTTATAACTGTCTGGACATGGTAGAGAGGACAGAAGTTATAACTGTCTGGACATGGTAGAGAAGACAGGTTATAACTGTCTGGACATGGTAGAGAGGACAGAAGTTATAACTGTCTGGACATGGTAGAGAAGACAGAAGTTATAACTGTCTGGACATGGTAGAGAAGACAGGTTATAACTGTCTGGACATGGTAGAGAGGACAGAAGTTATAACTGTCTGGACATGGTAGAGAAGACAGAAGTTATAACTGTCTGGACATGGTAGAGAAGACAGAAGTTATAACTGTCTGGACATGGTAGAGAAGACAGAAGTTATAACTGTCTGGACATGGTAGAGAAGACAGAAGTTATAACTGTCTGGACATGGTAGAGAAGACAGAAGTTATAACTGTCTGGACATGGTAGAGAAGACAGAAGTTATAACTGTCTGGACATGGTAGAGAAGACAGAAGTTATAACTGTCTGGACATGGTAGAGAAGACAGAAGTTATACCTGTCTGGACATGTTAGAGAAGACAGAAGTTATAACTGTCTGGACATGGTAGAGAAGACAGAAGTTATAACTGTCTGGACATGGTAGAGAAGACAGAAGTTATAACTGTCTGGACATGGTAGAGAAGACAGAAGTTATACCTGTCTGGACATGGTAGAGAAGACAGAAGTTATACCTGTCTGGACATGGTAGAGAGGACAGAAGTTATAACTGTCTGGACATGGTAGAGAGGACAGAAGTTATAACTGTCTGGACATGTTAGAGAAGACAGAAGTTATACCTGTCTGGACATGGTAGAGAAGACAGAAGTTATACCTGTCTGGACATGGTAGAGAAGACAGAAGTTATACCTGTCTGGACATGGTAGAGAAGACAGGTTATAACTGTCTGGACATGGTAGACAAGACAGAAGTTATACCTGTCTGGACATGGTAGAGAGGACAGAAGTTATAACTGTCTGGACATGGTAGAGAAGACAGAAGTTATAACTGTCTGGACATGGTAGAGAGGACAGAAGTTATAACTGTCTGGACATGGTAGAGAAGAGAGAAGTTATAACTGTCTGGACATGGTAGAGAGGACAGAAGTTATAATTGTCTGGACATGGTAGATAGGACAGAAGTTATAACTGTCTGGACATGGTAGAGAAGACAGAAGTTATAACTGTCTGGACATTGTAGAGAAGACAGGTTATAACTGTCTGGACATGGTAGAGAGGACAGAAGTTATAACTGTCTGGACATGGTAGAGAAGACAGAAGTTATAACTGTCTGGACATGGTAGAGAAGACAGAAGTTATAACTGTCTGGACATGGTAGAGAGGACCGAAGTTATAACTGTCTGGACATGGTAGAGAAGACAGAAGTTATAACTGTCTGGACATGGTAGAGAAGACAGGTTATAGCTGTCTGGACATGGTAGAGAAGACATAAGTTATAACTGTCTGGACATGGTAGAGAAGAGATAAGTTATAACTGTCTGGACATGGTAGAGAAGACAGAAGTTATAACTGTCTGGACATGGTAGAGAAGACAGAAGTTATAACTGTCTGGACATGGTAGAGAAGACAGAAGTTATACCTGTCTGGACATGTTAGAGAAGACAGAAGTTATACCTGTCTGGACATGGTAGAGAAGACAGGTTATAACTGTCTGGACATGGTAGAGAAGACAGAAGTTATACCTGTCTGGACATGGTAGAGAAGACAGGTTATAACTGTCTGGACATGGTAGAGAAGAGAGAAGTTATAACTGTCTGGACATGGTAGAGAAGAGAGAAGTTATAACTGTCTGGACATGGTAGAGAGGACAGAAGTTATAACTGTCTGGACATGGTAGAGAAGACAGGTTATAACTGTCTGGACATGGTAGAGAAGAGAGAAGTTATAACTGTCTGGACATGGTAGAGAAGACAGAAGTTATAACTGTCTGGACATGTTAGAGAAGAGAGAAGTTATAACTGTCTGGACATGGTAGAGAAGAGAGAAGTTATAACTGTCTGGACATGGTAGAAGACAGGTTATAACTGTCTGGACATGGTAGAGAGGACAGAAGTTATAACTGTCTGGACATGGTAGAGAGGACAGAAGTTATAACTGTCTGGACATGGTAGAGAGGACAGAAGTTATAACTGTCTGGACATGGTAGAGAGGACAGAAGTTATAACTGTCTGGACATGGTAGAGAAGACAGGTTATAACTGTCTGGACATGGTAGAGAGGACAGAAGTTATAACTGTCTGGACATGGTAGAGAAGACAGAAGTTATAACTGTCTGGACATGGTAGAGAAGACAGAAGTTATAACTGTCTGGACATGGTAGATAGGACAGAAGTTATAACTGTCTGGACATGGTAGAGAAGACAGAAGTTATAACTGTCTGGACATTGTAGAGAAGACAGGTTATAACTGTCTGGACATGGTAGAGAGGACAGAAGTTATAACTGTCTGGACATGGTAGAGAAGACAGAAGTTATAACTGTCTGGACATGGTAGAGAAGACAGAAGTTATAACTGTCTGGACATGGTAGAGAGGACAGAAGTTATAACTGTCTGGACATGGTAGAGAAGACAGAAGTTATAACTGTCTGGACATGGTAGAGAAGACAGGTTATAGCTGTCTGGACATGGTAGAGAAGACATAAGTTATAACTGTCTGGACATGGTAGAGAAGAGATAAGATATAACTGTCTGGACATGGTAGAGAAGACAGAAGTTATAACTGTCTGGACATGGTAGAAGACAGAAGTTATACCTGTCTGGACATGTTAGAGAAGACAGAAGTTATACCTGTCTGGACATGGTAGAGAAGACAGGTTATAACTGTCTGGACATGGTAGAGAAGACAGAAGTTATACCTGTCTGGACATGGTAGAGAAGACAGGTTATAACTGTCTGGACATGGTAGAGAAGAGAGAAGTTATAACTGTCTGGACATGGTAGAGAAGAGAAGTTATAACTGTCTGGACATGGTAGAGAGGACAGAAGTTATAACTGTCTGGACATGGTAGAGAAGACAGGTTATAACTGTCTGGACATGGTAGAGAAGAGAGAAGTTATAACTGTCTGGACATGGTAGAGAAGACAGAAGTTATAACTGTCTGGACATGTTAGAGAAAGAGAAGTTATAACTGTCTGGACATGGTAGAAGAGAGAAGTTATAACTGTCTGGACATGGTAGAAGACAGGTTATAACTGTCTGGACATGGTAGAGAGGACAGAAGTTATAACTGTCTGGACATGGTAGAGAAGACAGGTTATAACTGTCTGGACATGGTAGAGAGGACAGAAGTTATAACTGTCTGGACATGGTAGAGAAGACAGAAGTTATAACTGTCTGGACATGGTAGAGAAGACAGGTTATAACTGTCTGGACATGGTAGAGAGGACAGAAGTTATAACTGTCTGGACATGGTAGAGAAGACAGAAGTTATAACTGTCTGGACATGGTAGAGAAGACAGAAGTTATAACTGTCTGGACATGGTAGAGAAGACAGAAGTTATAACTGTCTGGACATGGTAGAGAAGACAGAAGTTATAACTGTCTGGACATGGTAGAAGACAGAAGTTATAACTGTCTGGACATGGTAGAGAAGACAGAAGTTATAACTGTCTGGACATGGTAGAGAAGACAGAAGTTATAACTGTCTGGACATGGTAGAGAAGACAGAAGTTATACCTGTCTGGACATGTTAGAGAAGACAGAAGTTATAACTGTCTGGACATGGTAGAGAAGACAGAAGTTATAACTGTCTGGACATGGTAGAGAAGACAGAAGTTATAACTGTCTGGACATGGTAGAGAAGACAGAAGTTATACCTGTCTGGACATGGTAGAGAAGACAGAAGTTATACCTGTCTGGACATGGTAGAGAGGACAGAAGTTATAACTGTCTGGACATGGTAGAGAGGACAGAAGTTATAACTGTCTGGACATGTTAGAAGACAGAAGTTATACCTGTCTGGACATGGTAGAGAAGACAGAAGTTATACCTGTCTGGACATGGTAGAGAAGACAGAAGTTATACCTGTCTGGACATGGTAGAGAAGACAGGTTATAACTGTCTGGACATGGTAGAGAAGACAGAAGTTATACCTGTCTGGACATGGTAGAGAGGACAGAAGTTATAACTGTCTGGACATGGTAGAGAAGACAGAAGTTATAACTGTCTGGACATGGTGGAGAGGACAGAAGTTATAACTGTCTGGACATGGTAGAGAAGAGAGAAGTTATAACTGTCTGGACATGGTAGAGAGGACAGAAGTTATAATTGTCTGGACATGGTAGATAGGACAGAAGTTATAACTGTCTGGACATGGTAGAGAAGACAGAAGTTATAACTGTCTGGACATTGTAGAGAAGACAGGTTATAACTGTCTGGACATGGTAGAGAGGACAGAAGTTATAACTGTCTGGACATGGTAGAGAAGACAGAAGTTATAACTGTCTGGACATGGTAGAGAAGACAGAAGTTATAACTGTCTGGACATGGTAGAGAGGACCGAAGTTATAACTGTCTGGACATGGTAGAGAAGACAGAAGTTATAACTGTCTGGACATGGTAGAAGACAGGTTATAGCTGTCTGGACATGGTAGAGAAGACATAAGTTATAACTGTCTGGACATGGTAGAGAAGAGATAAGTTATAACTGTCTGGACATGGTAGAGAAGACAGAAGTTATAACTGTCTGGACATGGTAGAGAAGACAGAAGTTATAACTGTCTGGACATGGTAGAGAAGACAGAAGTTATACCTGTCTGGACATGTTAGAGAAGACAGAAGTTATACCTGTCTGGACATGGTAGAGAAGACAGGTTATAACTGTCTGGACATGGTAGAGAAGACAGAAGTTATACCTGTCTGGACATGGTAGAGAAGACAGGTTATAACTGTCTGGACATGGTAGAGAAGAGAGAAGTTATAACTGTCTGGACATGGTAGAGAAGAGAGAAGTTATAACTGTCTGGACATGGTAGAGAGGACAGAAGTTATAACTGTCTGGACATGGTAGAGAAGACAGGTTATAACTGTCTGGACATGGTAGAGAAGAGAGAAGTTATAACTGTCTGGACATGGTAGAGAAGACAGAAGTTATAACTGTCTGGACATGTTAGAGAAGAGAGAAGTTATAACTGTCTGGACATGGTAGAGAAAGAGAAGTTATAACTGTCTGGACATGGTAGAGAAGACAGGTTATAACTGTCTGGACATGGTAGAGAGGACAGAAGTTATAACTGTCTGGACATGGTAGAGAGGACAGAAGTTATAACTGTCTGGACATGGTAGAGAGGACAGAAGTTATAACTGTCTGGACATGGTAGAGAGGACAGAAGTTATAACTGTCTGGACATGGTAGAGAAGACAGGTTATAACTGTCTGGACATGGTAGAGAGGACAGAAGTTATAACTGTCTGGACATGGTAGAGAAGACAGAAGTTATAACTGTCTGGACATGGTAGAAGACAGGTTATAACTGTCTGGACATGGTAGAGAGGACAGAAGTTATAACTGTCTGGACATGGTAGAGAAGACAGAAGTTATAACTGTCTGGACATGGTAGAGAAGACAGAAGTTATAACTGTCTGGACATGGTAGAGAAGACAGAAGTTATAACTGTCTGGACATGGTAGAGAAGACAGAAGTTATAACTGTCTGGACATGGTAGAGAAGACAGAAGTTATAACTGTCTGGACATGGTAGAGAAGACAGAAGTTATAACTGTCTGGACATGGTAGAGAAGACAGAAGTTATAACTGTCTGGACATGGTAGAGAAGACAGAAGTTATACCTGTCTGGACATGTTAGAAGACAGAAGTTATAACTGTCTGGACATGGTAGAGAAGACAGAAGTTATAACTGTCTGGACATGGTAGAGAAGACAGAAGTTATAACTGTCTGGACATGGTAGAGAAGACAGAAGTTATACCTGTCTGGACATGGTAGAGAAGACAGAAGTTATACCTGTCTGGACATGGTAGAGAGGACAGAAGTTATAACTGTCTGGACATGGTAGAGAGGACAGAAGTTATAACTGTCTGGACATGTTAGAGAAGACAGAAGTTATACCTGTCTGGACATGGTAGAAGACAGAAGTTATACCTGTCTGGACATGGTAGAAGACAGAAGTTATACCTGTCTGGACATGGTAGAGAAGACAGGTTATAACTGTCTGGACATGGTAGAGAAGACAGAAGTTATACCTGTCTGGACATGGTAGAGAGGACAGAAGTTATAACTGTCTGGACATGGTAGAAGACAGAAGTTATAACTGTCTGGACATGGTAGAGAGGACAGAAGTTATAACTGTCTGGACATGGTAGAGAAGAGAGAAGTTATAACTGTCTGGACATGGTAGAGAGGACAGAAGTTATAATTGTCTGGACATGGTAGATAGGACAGAAGTTATAACTGTCTGGACATGTAGTAGAAGACAGAAGTTATAACTGTCTGGACATTGTAGAGAAGACAGGTTATAACTGTCTGGACATGGTAGAGAGGACAGAAGTTATAACTGTCTGGACATGGTAGAGAAGACAGAAGTTATACCTGTCTGGACATGGTAGAGAAGACAGGTTATAACTGTCTGGACATGGTAGAGAAGAGAGAAGTTATAACTGTCTGGACATGGTAGAAGAGAGAAGTTATAACTGTCTGGACATGGTAGAGAGGACAGAAGTTATAACTGTCTGGACATGGTAGAGAAGACAGGTTATAACTGTCTGGACATGGTAGAGAAGAGAGAAGTTATAACTGTCTGGACATGGTAGAGAAGACAGAAGTTATAACTGTCTGGACATGTTAGAGAAGAGAGAAGTTATAACTGTCTGGACATGGTAGAGAAGAGAGAAGTTATAACTGTCTGGACATGGTAGAGAAGACAGGTTATAACTGTCTGGACATGGTAGAGAGGACAGAAGTTATAACTGTCTGGACATGGTAGAGAAGACAGGTTATAACTGTCTGGACATGGTAGAGAGGACAGAAGTTATAACTGTCTGGACATGGTAGAGAAGACAGAAGTTATAACTGTCTGGACATGGTAGAAGACAGGTTATAACTGTCTGGACATGGTAGAGAGGACAGAAGTTATAACTGTCTGGACATGGTAGAGAAGACAGAAGTTATAACTGTCTGGACATGGTAGAGAAGACAGAAGTTATAACTGTCTGGACATGGTAGAGAAGACAGAAGTTATAACTGTCTGGACATGGTAGAGAAGACAGAAGTTATAACTGTCTGGACATGGTAGAGAAGACAGAAGTTATAACTGTCTGGACATGGTAGAGAAGACAGAAGTTATAACTGTCTGGACATGGTAAGAGAAGACAGAAGTTATAACTGTCTGGACATGGTAGAGAAGACAGAAGTTATACCTGTCTGGACATGTTAGAGAAGACAGAAGTTATAACTGTCTGGACATGGTAGAGAAGACAGAAGTTATAACTGTCTGGACATGGTAGAAGACAGAAGTTATAACTGTCTGGACATGGTAGAGAAGACAGAAGTTATACCTGTCTGGACATGGTAGAGAAGACAGAAGTTATACCTGTCTGGACATGGTAGAGAGGACAGAAGTTATAACTGTCTGGACATGGTAGAGAGGACAGAAGTTATAACTGTCTGGACATGTTAGAGAAGACAGAAGTTATACCTGTCTGGACATGGTAGAAGACAGAAGTTATACCTGTCTGGACATGGTAGAGAAGACAGAAGTTATACCTGTCTGGACATGGTAGAGAAGACAGGTTATAACTGTCTGGACATGGTAGAGAAGACAGAAGTTATACCTGTCTGGACATGGTAGAGAGGACAGAAGTTATAACTGTCTGGACATGGTAGAAGACAGAAGTTATAACTGTCTGGACATGGTGGAGAGGACAGAAGTTATAACTGTCTGGACATGGTAGAGAAGAGAGAAGTTATAACTGTCTGGACATGGTAGAGAGGACAGAAGTTATAATTGTCTGGACATGGTAGATAGGACAGAAGTTATAACTGTCTGGACATGGTAGAGAAGACAGAAGTTATAACTGTCTGGACATTGTAGAAGACAGGTTATAACTGTCTGGACATGGTAGAGAGGACAGAAGTTATAACTGTCTGGACATGGTAGAGAAGACAGAAGTTATAACTGTCTGGACATGGTAGAGAAGACAGAAGTTATAACTGTCTGGACATGGTAGAGAGGACCGAAGTTATAACTGTCTGGACATGGTAGAGAAGACAGAAGTTATAACTGTCTGGACATGGTAGAAGACAGGTTATAGCTGTCTGGACATGGTAGAGAAGACATAAGTTATAACTGTCTGGACATGGTAGAGAAGAGATAAGTTATAACTGTCTGGACATGGTAGAGAAGACAGAAGTTATAACTGTCTGGACATGGTAGAGAAGACAGAAGTTATAACTGTCTGGACATGGTAGAGAAGACAGAAGTTATACCTGTCTGGACATGTTAGAGAAGACAGAAGTTATACCTGTCTGGACATGGTAGAGAAGACAGGTTATAACTGTCTGGACATGGTAGAAGACAGAAGTTATACCTGTCTGGACATGGTAGAGAAGACAGGTTATAACTGTCTGGACATGGTAGAGAAGAGAGAAGTTATAACTGTCTGGACATGGTAGAGAAGAGAGAAGTTATAACTGTCTGGACATGGTAGAGAGGACAGAAGTTATAACTGTCTGGACATGGTAGAGAAGACAGGTTATAACTGTCTGGACATGGTAGAGAAGAGAGAAGTTATAACTGTCTGGACATGGTAGAGAAGACAGAAGTTATAACTGTCTGGACATGTTAGAGAAGAGAGAAGTTATAACTGTCTGGACATGGTAGAGAGAGAGAAGTTATAACTGTCTGGACATGGTAGAGAAGACAGGTTATAACTGTCTGGACATGGTAGAGAGGACAGAAGTTATAACTGTCTGGACATGGTAGAGAGGACAGAAGTTATAACTGTCTGGACATGGTAGAGAGGACAGAAGTTATAACTGTCTGGACATGGTAGAGAGGACAGAAGTTATAACTGTCTGGACATGGTAGAAGACAGGTTATAACTGTCTGGACATGGTAGAGAGGACAGAAGTTATAACTGTCTGGACATGGTAGAGAAGACAGAAGTTATAACTGTCTGGACATGGTAGAGAAGACAGGTTATAACTGTCTGGACATGGTAGAGAGGACAGAAGTTATAACTGTCTGGACATGGTAGAGAAGACAGAAGTTATAACTGTCTGGACATGGTAGAGAAGACAGAAGTTATAACTGTCTGGACATGGTAGAGAAGACAGAAGTTATAACTGTCTGGACATGGTAGAGAAGACAGAAGTTATAACTGTCTGGACATGGTAGAAGACAGAAGTTATAACTGTCTGGACATGGTAGAGAAGACAGAAGTTATAACTGTCTGGACATGGTAGAGAAGACAGAAGTTATAACTGTCTGGACATGGTAGAGAAGACAGAAGTTATACCTGTCTGGACATGTTAGAGAAGACAGAAGTTATAACTGTCTGGACATGGTAGAGAAGACAGAAGTTATAACTGTCTGGACATGGTAGAGAAGACAGAAGTTATAACTGTCTGGACATGGTAGAGAAGACAGAAGTTATACCTGTCTGGACATGGTAGAGAAGACAGAAGTTATACCTGTCTGGACATGGTAGAGAGGACAGAAGTTATAACTGTCTGGACATGGTAGAGAGGACAGAAGTTATAACTGTCTGGACATGTTAGAGAAGACAGAAGTTATACCTGTCTGGACATGGTAGAGAAGACAGAAGTTATACCTGTCTGGACATGGTAGAGAAGACAGAAGTTATACCTGTCTGGACATGGTAGAAGACAGGTTATAACTGTCTGGACATGGTAGAGAAGACAGAAGTTATACCTGTCTGGACATGGTAGAGAGGACAGAAGTTATAACTGTCTGGACATGGTAGAGAAGACAGAAGTTATAACTGTCTGGACATGGTAGAGAGGACAGAAGTTATAACTGTCTGGACATGGTAGAGAAGAGAGAAGTTATAACTGTCTGGACATGGTAGAGAGGACAGAAGTTATAATTGTCTGGACATGGTAGATAGGACAGAAGTTATAACTGTCTGGACATGGTAGAGAAGACAGAAGTTATAACTGTCTGGACATTGTAGAGAAGACAGGTTATAACTGTCTGGACATGGTAGAGAGGACAGAAGTTATAACTGTCTGGACATGGTAGAGAAGACAGAAGTTATAACTGTCTGGACATGGTAGAGAAGACAGAAGTTATAACTGTCTGGACATGGTAGAGAGGACCGAAGTTATAACTGTCTGGACATGGTAGAAGACAGAAGTTATAACTGTCTGGACATTTTAGAAGACAGGTTATAGCTGTCTGGACATGGTAGAGAAGACATAAGTTATAACTGTCTGGACATGGTAGAGAAGAGATAAGTTATAACTGTCTGGACATGGTAGAGAAGACAGAAGTTATAACTGTCTGGACATGGTAGAGAAGACAGAAGTTATACCTGTCTGGACATGTTAGAGAAGACAGAAGTTATACCTGTCTGGACATGGTAGAGAAGACAGGTTATAACTGTCTGGACATGGTAGAAGACAGAAGTTATACCTGTCTGGACATGGTAGAGAAGACAGGTTATAACTGTCTGGACATGGTAGAGAAAGAGAAGTTATAACTGTCTGGACATGGTAGAGAAGAGAGAAGTTATAACTGTCTGGACATGGTAGAGAGGACAGAAGTTATAACTGTCTGGACATGGTAGAGAAGACAGGTTATAACTGTCTGGACATGGTAGAGAAGACAGAAGTTATAACTGTCTGGACATGGTAGAGAAGACAGGTTATAACTGTCTGGACATGGTAGAGAAGAGAGAAGTTATAACTGTCTGGACATGGTAGAGAAGACAGGTTATAACTGTCTGGACATGGTAGAGAAGACAGAAGTTATACCTGTCTGGACATGGTAGAGAAGACAGAAGTTATAACTGTCTGGACATGGTAGAGAAGACAGAAGTTATAACTGTCTGGACATGGTAGAGAAGACAGAAGTTATAACTGTCTGGACATGGTAGAGAAGACAGAAGTTATAACTGTCTGGACATGGTAGATAGGACAGAAGTTATAACTGTCTGGACATGGTAGAGAAGACAGAAGTTATAACTGTCTGGACATGGTAGAGAAGACAGAAGTTATAACTGTCTGGACATGGTAGAGAAGAGATAAGTTATAACTGTCTGGACATGGTAGAGAAGACAGGTTATAACTGTCTGGACATGGTAGAGAAGACAGAAGTTATAACTGTCTGGACATGGTAGAGAAGACAGGTTATAACTGTCTGGACATGGTAGAGAAGACAGAAGTTATAACTGTCTGGACATGGTAGAGAAGACAGGTTATAACTGTCTGGACATGGTAGAGAAGACAGGTTATAACTGTCTGGACATGGTAGAGAAGACAGGTTATAACTGTCTGGACATGGTAGAGAAGACAGGTTATAACTGTCTGGACATGGTAGAGAAGACAGGTTATAACTGTCTGGACATGGTAGAGAAGTACTTTTTTTCACACTCCCATCAGGTTCTCAGTGCTTCAATAACAAGTTAGAGAGCCCAATCGGGTCTGGGTTTGGTCTGGGTTTGGTCGGGGTTTGGTCTGGTTTTGGTCTGGGTTTGATCTGGGTTTGGTCGGGGTTTGGTCTGGGTTTGGTCGGGGTTTGCTTGGTTTGGTCTGGGTTTGATCTGGGTTTGGTCTGGTTTTGGTCTGGGTTTGGTCAGGGTTTGGTCGGGGTTTGATGTGGGTTTGGTCGGGGTTTGATGTGGGTTTGGTCGGGGTTTGGTCTGGGTTTGGTCGGGGTTTTGTCTGGGTTTGATCTGGGTTTGGTCTGGGTTTGGTCGGGGTTTGGTCTGGGTTTGGTCGGGGTTTGGTCTGGGTTTGGTCTGGGTTTGGTCTGGGTTTGGTCAGGGTTTGGTCTGGGTTTGGTCGTTGTTTGGTCTGGGTTTGTTCTGGGTTTGATCGGGGTTTGGGCGGGGTTTGGTCGGGGTAGGCCGTCATTGTAAATAAAAATGTGTTCTCACCCCACTTGCCTTGTTAAATAATACTTTTTTAAAACCCTGTCCATCCATTCAGGCACGGACTGGGACCACAAATCCACCTTAAAGCCCCCATTATCAGCGATCATTAGCCCCCGTTGTTATTAAAGTACTGAGAACCTGATGGGAAAAGGTTGTGATCATTCTGTGCCAAACCCCCAACTGTGACAAGCCTACATAGACTAAAGATGACCCACCATTATCCTGTAATGGTATATGTCCAGTCTAAAGATGACCCACCATTATCCTGTAATGGTATATGTCCAGTCTAAAGATGACCCACCATTATCCTGTAATGGTATATGTCCAGTTTAAAGATGACCCATCATTATCCTGTAATGGTATATGTCCAGTCTAAAGATGACCCACCATTATCCTGTAATGGTATATGTCCAGTCTAAAGATGACCCATCATTATCCTGTAATGGTATATGTCCAGTTTAAAGATGACCCACCATTATCCTGTAATGGTATATGTCCAGTCTAAAGATGACCCACCATTATCCTGTAATGGTATATGTCCAGTCTAAAGATGACCCACCATTATCCTGTAATGGTATATGTCCAGTCTAAAGATGACCCATCAATATGTCCAGTCTAAAGATGACCCACCATTATCCTGTCATGGAATATGTCCAGACTAAAGATGACCCACCATTATCCTGTAATGGTATATGTCCAGTCTAAAGATGACCCACCATTATCCTGTAATGGTATATGTCCAGTCTAAAGATGACCCATCAATATGTCCAGTCTAAAGATGACCCACCATTATCCTGTCATGGTATATGTCCAGTTTAAAGATGACCCACCATTATCCTGTAATGGTATATGTCCAGTTTAAAGATGACCCACCATTATCCTGTAATGGTATATGTCCAGTCTAAAGATGACCCACCATTATCCTGTAATGGTATATGTCCAGACTAAAGATGACCCATCATTATCCGGTAATGGTATATGTCCAGTCTAAAGATGACCCACCATTATCCTGTAATGGTATATGTCCAGTCTAAAGATGACCCATCATTATCCTGTAATGGTATATGTCCAGTCTAAAGATGACCCACCATTATCCTGTAATGGTATATGTCCAGTCTAAAGATGACCCACCATTATCCTGTAATGGTATATGTCCAGTCTAAAGATGACCCATCATTATCCTGTAATGGTATATGTCCAGTCTAAAGATGACCCACCATTATCCTGTAATGGTATATGTCCAGTCTAAAGATGACCCACCATTATCCTGTAATGGTATATGTCCAGTCTAAAGATGACCCTCCATTATCCTGTAATGGTATATGTCCAGTCTAAAGATGACCCATCATTATCCTGTAATGGTATATGTCCAGTCTAAAGATGACCCACCATTATCCTGTAATGGTATATGTCCAGTCTAAAGATGACCCATCATTATCCTGTAATGGTATATGTCCAGTCTATCTATCTATTATATTTACTCATCACATATGTAAATACTGTGTTCTATTCTCCTGTATTTTATTTATTTATATTTACTCATCACATATGTAAATACTGTATTCTATTCTCCTGTATTTTATTTACTTATATTTACTCATCACATATGTAAATACTGTATTCTATTCTCCTGTATTTTATTTATTTATATTTACTCATCACATATGTAAATACTGTATTCTATTCTCCTGTATTTTATTTATTTATATTTACTCATCTCATATGTAAATACTGTATTCTATTCTCCTGTATTTAATTTATTTATATTTACTCATCACATATGTAAATACTGTATTCTATTCTCCTGTATTTTATTTATTTATATTTACTCATCACATATGTAAATATTGTATTCTATTCTCCTGTATTTTATCTATTTATATTTACTCATCACATATGTAAATACTTTATTCTATTCTCCTGTATTTATTTAAATATTTACTCATCTCATATGTAAATACTGTATTCTATTCTCCTGTATTTTATTTATTTATATTTACTCATCTCATATGTAAATACTGTATTCTATTCTCCTGTATTTAATTTCTTTATATTTACTCATCTCATATGTAAATACTGTATTCTATTCTCCTGTATTTTATCTATTTATATTTACTCATCACATATGTAAATACTTTATTCTATTCTCCTGTATTTATTTAAATATTTACTCATCTCATATGTAAATACTGTATTCTATTCTCCTGTATTTTATTTATTTATATTTACTCATCTCATATGTAAATACTGTATTCTATTCTCCTGTATTTAATTTATTTATATTTACTCATCTCATATGTAAATACTGTATTCTATTCTCCTGTATTTTATCTATTTATATTTACTCATCACATATGTAAATACTTTATTCTATTCTCCTGTATTTATTTAAATATTTACTCATCTCATATGTAAATACTGTATTCTATTCTCCTGTATTTTGTTTTATATTTACTCATCACATATGTAAATACTGTATTCTATTCTCCTGTATTTTATTTATTTATATTTACTCATCACATATGTAAATACTGTATTCTATTCTCCTGTATTTTATTTATTTATATTTACTCATCTCATATGTAAATACTGTATTCTATTCTCCTGTATTTGATTTATTTATATTTACTCATCACATATGTAAATACTGTATTCTATTCTCCTGTATTTGATTTATTTATATTTACTCATCACATATGTAAATACTGTATTCTATTCTCCTGTATTTTATTTATTTATATTTACTCATCACATATGTAAATACTGTGTTCTATTCTCCTGTATTTTATTTATTTATATTTACTCATCACATATGTAAATACTGTATTCTATTCTCCTGTATTTTATTTATTTATATTTACTCATTACATATGTAAATACTGTATTCTATTCTCCTGTATTTTATTTATTTATATTTACTCATCACATATGTAAATACTATATTCTATTCTCCTGTATTTTATTTATTTATATTTACTCATCACATATGTAAATACTGTATTCTATTCTCCTGTATTTTATTTATTTATATTTACTCATCACATATGTAAATACTGTATTCTATTCTCCTGTATTTTATTTATTTATATTTACTCATCACATATGTAAATACTGTATTCTATTCTCCTATATTTTATTTATTTATATTTACTCATCTCATATGTAAATACTGTATTCTATTCTCCTGTATTTTATTTATTTATATTTACTCATTACATATGTACATACTGTATTCTATTCTCCTGTATTTTATTTATTTATATTTACTCATCACATATGTAAATACTGTATTCTATTCTCCTGTATTTTATTTATTTATATTTACTCATCACATATGTAAATACTATATTCTATTCTCCTGTATTTTATTTATTTATATTTACTCATCACATATGTAAATACTGTATTCTATTCTCCTGTATTTTATTTATTTATATTTACTCATCACATATGTAAATACTGTATTCTATTCTCCTGTATTTGATTTATTTATATTTACTCATCACATATGTAAATACTATATTCTATTCTCCTATATTTTATTTATTTATATTTACTCATCACATATGTACATACTGTATTCTATTCTCCTGTATTTTATTTATTTATATTTACTCATCACATATGTAAATACTATATTATATTCTCCTGTATTTTATTTATTTATATTTACTCATCACATATGTAAATACTGTATTCTATTCTCCTGTATTTTATTTATTTATATTTACTCATCACATATGTAAATACTGTATTCTATTCTCCTGTATTTTATTTATTTATATTTACTCATTACATATGTAAATACTGTATTCTATTCTCCTGTATTTTATTTATTTATATTTACTCATCTCATATGTAAATACTGTATTCTATTCTCCTGTATTTTATTTATTTATATTTACTCATCACATATGTAAATACTGTATTCTATTCTCCTGTATTTGATTTATTTATATTTACTCATCACATATGTAAATACTGTATTCTATTCTCCTGTATTTTATTTATTTATATTTACTCATCACATATGTAAATACTGTATTCTATTCTCCTGTATTTTATTTATTTATATTTACTCATTACATATGTAAATACTGTATTCTATTCTCCTGTATTTTATTTATTTATATTTACTCATCACATATGTAAATACTATATTCTATTCTCCTGTATTTTATTTATTTATATTTACTCATCACATATGTAAATACTATATTCTATTCTCCTGTATTTTATTTATTTATATTTACTCATCACATATGTAAATACTGTATTCTATTCTCCTGTATTTTATTTATTTATATTTACTCATCACATATGTAAATACTATATTCTATTCTCCTGTATTTTATTTATTTATATTTACTCATCACATATGTAAATACTGTATTCTATTCTCCTGTATTTTATTTATTTATATTTACTCATCACATATGTAAATACTGTATTCTATTCTCCTGTATTTTATTTATTTATATTTACTCATTACATATGTAAATACTGTATTCTATTCTCCTGTATTTTATTTATTTATATTTACTCATCACATATGTAAATACTATATTCTATTCTCCTATATTTTATTTATTTATATTTACTCATCTCATATGTAAATACTGTATTCTATTCTCCTGTATTTTATTTATTTATATTTACTCATCTCATATGTAAATACTGTATTCTATTCTCCTGTATTTTATTTATTTATATTTACTCATCACATATGTAAATACTGTATTCTATTCTCCTGTATTTTATTTATTTATATTTACTCATCACATATGTAAATACTGTATTCTATTCTCCTGTATTTTATTTATTTATATTTACTCATCACATATGTAAATACTGTATTCTATTCTCCTGTATTTTATTTATTCATATTTACTCATTACATATGTAAATACTGTATTCTATTCTCCTGTATTTTATTTATTTATATTTACTCATCTCATATGTAAATACTGTATTCTATTCTCCTGTATTTTATTTATTTATATTTACTCATCTCATATGTAAATACTGTATTCTATTCTCCTGTATTTTATTTATTTATATTTACTCATCTCATATGTAAATACTGTATTCTATTCTCCTGTATTTTATTTATTTATATTTACTCATCACATATGTAAATACTGTATTCTATTCTCCTGTATTTTATTTATTTATATTTACTCATCACATATGTAAATATTGTATTCTATTCTCCTGTATTTTATTTATTTATATTTACTCATCTCATATGTAAATACTGTATTCTATTCTCCTGTATTTGATTTATTTATATTTACTCATCACATATGTAAATACTGTATTCTATTCTCCTGTATTTTATTTATTTATATTTACTCATCACATATGTAAATACTGTATTCTATTCTCCTGTATTTTATTTATTTATATTTACTCATTACATATGTAAATACTGTATTCTATTCTCCTGTATTTTATTTATTTATATTTACTCATCTCATATGTAAATACTGTATTCTATTCTCCTGTATTTTATTTATTTATATTTACTCATCACATATGTAAATATTGTATTCTATTCTCCTGTATTTTATTTATTTATATTTACTCATCTCATATGTAAATACTGTATTCTATTCTCCTGTATTTTATTTATTTATATTTACTCATCACATATGTAAATACTGTATTCTATTCTCCTGTATTTTATTTATTTATATTTACTCATTACATATGTAAATACTGTATTCTATTCTCCTGTATTTTATTTATTTATATTTACTCATCACATATGTAAATACTATATTCTATTCTCCTGTATTTTATTTATTTATATTTACTCATCACATATGTAAATACTGTATTCTATTCTCCTGTATTTTATTTATTTATATTTACTCATCACATATGTAAATACTATATTCTATTCTCCTGTATTTTATTTATTTATATTTACTCATCACATATGTAAATACTGTATTCTATTCTCCTGTATTTTATTTATTTATATTTACTCATCTCATATGTAAATACTGTATTCTATTCTCCTGTATTTTATTTATTTATATTTACTCATCACATATGTAAATACTGTATTCTATTCTCCTGTATTTTATTTATTTATATTTACTCATTACATATGTAAATATTGTATTCTATTCTCCTGTATTTTATTTATTTATATTTACTCATCTCATATGTAAATACTGTATTCTATTCTCCTGTATTTTATTTATTTATATTTACTCATCACATATGTAAATACTGTATTCTATTCTCCTGTATTTTATTTATTTATATTTACTCATCACATATGTAAATACTGTATTCTATTCTCCTGTATTTTATTTATTTATATTTACTCATCACATATGTAAATACTGTATTCTGTCATGTCTTGTTATGTCTGTTCCTGTCCTTTCTCTTCACTCTGTCTCTCTCTGCTGGTCTTTTTAGGTTACCTTCTCTGTCTCTCATTCTTCAGCTGTTCTACATCTCCCCTAACTAGCTCATTCACTCCTTCCCACCTGTTCTCTCTTCCCCCTCTGATTAGGTCTCTATTTCTCTCTCTGTTCCTGCTACTTTCAGTGTCTGATTCTTGTTTGTGTTTTTGATGCCAGAAGCAAGCTGTCGTCCCGTTTGCTTCCACCTTGTCCTATCCTGTCGGAGTCTGCCTGGCAGGTGCATCCTGTATTATACTACGTTCTTTTGTTCCATTGACTACGTTGGAAGAGGATTTATGCCATTCCTGTTTTTCATTAAAGAACTCTGTTTTCTGTTAAAACCGCTTTTGGGTCTTCACTCAAGTACATAACAGTATTCTATTCTCCTGTATTTTATTTATTTATATTTACTCATTACATATGTAAATACTGTATTCTATTCTCCTGTATTTTATTTATTTATATTTACTCATCACATATGTAAATACTGTATTCTATTCTCCTGTATTTTATTTATTTATATTTACTCATCACATATGTAAATATTGTATTCTATTCTCCTGTATTTGATTTATTTATATTTACTCATCACATATGTAAATACTGTATTCTATTCTCCTGTATTTTAGTCAAGGCCACTCCGACATTGCTCGTCCTGATATTTATACATTTCTTAAATCCATTATTTTACTTTTCGACGTGTGTGTATTGTGGTGAACTGTTCGATATGACTGCACTGTTGCAGTTAGGAACACAAAGCATCTCGCTACACCCTCATCAACAACATCTGATAAATATTTGTATTTGACAGTTAAAATTTGATTTGATTTTAATCCGGTCCGTAGTCCTTAGATTGGACTTCAAATCAACCCCAGAGTCCACCAGAACAGTGCTTGTATTTAGAGTTAGACTGGCATATTTGGAAGCCTCGGCATTATCGTCATCATCCTAACATGGCCCGTAGCCCAAATAGAGCCCTATTCCTTATGTAGTGCACTACCCATAGGGCTCTGGTCAAAAGTAGTGCACTACCCATAGGGCTCTGGTCAAAAGTAGTGCACTATGTAGGGAGTTAGGGTGCCATTTGGGACACGTTCACGGAACAGGGATCCACCCTGTGAGGTAGTCTCTGGAAAACACCACACACTGATTACGTACTCACTCACTCCCTCACACACAGACACCCTGAAAATATCCATTCCTGCTCCACCCTTCAATCTGGGATTATCTGGGTCACAGGTCCATCCACCCACCCACCTATACACACACACACACACACAGTCATGAGGGGGCCAGGTATAATCAGAACATCAGAACAGAATAACATGCTGTCAAGGAGAGGGTCAGTCTGTCTGTCTGTCTGTCTGTCTGTCTGTCTGTCTGTCTGTCTGTCTGTCTGTCTGTGTCTGTCTGTGTCTGTCTGTCTGTCTGTCTGTCTGTCTGTCTGTCTGTCTGTCTGTCTGTCTGTCTGTCTGTCTGTCTGCCTGTCTGTCTGCCTGTCTGTCTGTCTGTCTGTCTGTCTGTCTGTCTGTCTGTCTGTCTGTCTGTCTGTCTCTCGTTCTCTCTCTCACACACACACACAAGTTATCCTAGTTATTAGCCTGCTGGTCTAGTTTGGAGAGCTATATAATCTGTACAGATCTCAGATCAGGCTAGGACCTTGTTAATAGTCTGTTGATGTCAAAACTATAGAATCTGTACAGATCTCAGGTCAGGCTAAGTCCTTGTTAATAGTCTGCTGGTGTCAAATCTATATAATCTGTACAGATCTCAGATCAGGCTAGGACCTTGTTAATAGTCTGTTGATGTCAAAACTATAGAATCTGTACAGATCTCAGGTCAGGCTAAGTCCTTGTTAATAGTCTGCTGGTGTCAGATCTACATAATCTGTACAGATCTCAGATCTGTACAGGCTAGATCCTAGTTATTAGCCAGGTATTTTGCTATAGAACATAGAATGTCCTCTAGCGATGCTGTTTCAAGGACACTCCATCCTGACTCCTATGGAACATAGAATGTCCTCTAGTGATGCTGTTTCTAGGACACTCTAGCCTGACTCCTATGGAACATAGAATGTCCTCTAACGATGCTGTTTCTAGGACACTCCATCCTGACTCCTATGGAACATAGAATGTCCTCTAATGATGCTGTTTCTAGGACACTCTAGCCTGACTCCTATGGATCTGACCTTTGACTCCTTTCCTCTTGCCCTCCCTGACCTGAGGAATTCTACCCCTCTGCCACCATCGATTTTCAGCACCACACACACACACACACACACACACACACACACACACACACACACACACACACACACACACACACACACACACACACACACACACACACACACACACACACACTACACACACACACACACACACACACACACACACACACACACACACTACACACACACACACACACACACACACACACACTACACACACACACACACACACTTAACTGCTGCTCCTTCCCAGACAGTCTCCTGGTCTGAGAGCACCATAGATGTCTGGAGCCAGTAGGGCACATTCCTCCCTCTGTACCCAGCTTAAGGGGTCATGGGGCTGAGAAGAACTATGCCATGATCCCCTGATCCAGAAACACTGTGGTGATCAGATCAGGAGACCTGGTTAAAGAAGGATTTTTAAGCCTTGAGACAATTGAGACATGGATTGTGTATGTGTTGCTATTCAGAGGGTAAATGGGCAAGACAAGAATGGTCCACCACCCAAAGGACATCCAGCCAACTGGACTCCACTGTGGGAAGCATTGGAGTCAACATGGGCCAGCATCCCTGTGGAACGCTTTCAACACCTTGTAGAGTCAACATGGGCCAGCATCCCTGTGGAACGCTTTCAACACCTTGTAGAGTCAACATGGGTCAGCATCCCTGTGGAACGCTTTCAACACCTTGTAGAGTCAACATGGGCCAGCATCCCTGTGGAATGCTTTCAACACCTTGTAGAGTCAACATGGGCCAGCATCCCTGTGGAACCCTTCAACACCTTGTAGAGTCAACATGAGCCAGCATCCCTGTGGAACGCTTTCAACACCTTGTAGAGTCAACATGGGCCAGCATCCCTGTGGAACCCTTCAACACCTTGTAGAGTCAACATGGGCCAGCATCCCTGTGGAACGCTTTCAACACCTTGTAGAGTCAACATGGGCCAGCATCCCTGTGGAACGCTTTCAACACCTTGTAGAGTCCAAACCCCAATGAATTGAGGCTGTTCTGAGGGCAAAGGGGTGCAACTCAATATTAGGAAGGTGTTCTTAATGTTTTGTATAATCAGTGTAGATGCTATATAGAAAATATGGAATATATATAGTATCATTATAGATTTGAGCTCTGTGTTTGAGATGTATGACAGCTTCTCTGTCTTGTCTCACGTCACCTCCTGTTGTGGTATGTCTATGTTTATATCTATGTCTAGGTCTATGGGCTCTCTAAATAGGTAAAGGGATAGTTCACCCATATTACTAAATTAGGTTTTGGTTTCCTTATTCTGGAAGCAGTCTATGGACAGGAAACCAATATGTAATTTAGTAATTTGAGTGAACTACCCCTTTAAGTTAAGTTGAGAGATGGCCTGCTCTGTGTGTCTCCTTTATCTACAGCAGGTTTCCACACATGATCCCCACTATCTGTGTGTGTGTGTGTGTGTGTGTGTGTGTGTGTGTGTGTGTGTTATCCAGTAAACTCCACTGACCACAGTAAACCTCTGTTAGTTCAAAGTTTCTAACGTAATGTCACACACAGTGGAACGACATAGCAGACCTGGCTTCAAATATCTCAATTACTTTCATATACCTTTCAAAGTGAGTATTCAGATATTTATTTATTTGTAAACAATATTAATTTCACCTTTATTTATACAGGTAAGTCAATTATTAAGAACAAATTGTTATTTACAGTGACGACCTGTCAAACACATCAATAAACAACACATCAATAAGCAACACATCAATCAACAACACATCAATAAACACCACATCAATCAACAACCATTACAGTGTACATACATAACAATCAACAACCATTACAGTGTACATACATATCAATCACCCAGTACATGAATAACAAACACTAAAACACGAACATCTAAACCCAGTCATATGAAACAGACCCATTGTTTCATAAAAGGCCCTCTAACATCCACCTGATCCCCCCAGAGGCACCAACTCCGCCATCTTTCAGGACTGATCGCCCCAGAGGCACCAATTCCACCATCTTTCAGGACTGATCGCCCCAGAGGCACCAACTCCACCATCTTTCAGGACTGATCGCCCCAGAGGCACCAACTCCACCATCTTTCAGGACTGATCTCCCCAGAGGCACCAACTCCACCATCTTTCAGGACTGATCACCCCAGAGGCACCAACTCCACCATCTTTCAGGACTGATCACCCCAGAGGCACCAACTACACCATCTTTCAGGACTGATCGCCCCAGAGGCACCAACTCCACCATCTTTCAGGACTGATCGCCCCAGAGGCACCATCTCCACCATCTTTCAGGACTGATCGCCCCAGAGGCACCAACTCCACCATCTTTCAGGACTGATCGCCCCAGAGGCACCAATTCCACCATCTTTCAGGACTGATCGCCCCAGAGACACCAACTCCACCATCTTTCAGGACTGATCTCCCCAGAGGCACCAACACCACCATCTTTCAGGACTGATCACCCCAGAGGCACCAACTCCACCAACTACCAGGACTGATCGCCCCAGAGGCACCAACTACACCATCTTTCAGGACTGATCGCCCCAGAGGCACCAACTCCACCATCTTTCAGGACTGATCGCCCCAGAGGCACCAACTCCACCAACTACCAGGACTGATCGCCCCAGAGGCACCAACTCCACCAACTACCAGGACTGATCGCCCCAGAGGCACCAACTCCACCATCTTTCAGGACTTTTATGGCTTTACTGTCCATCTCCAGATTCAACTCCAAAACAGAGGATTCTAACATACTTATACTCAGGTCAGAAACAGTGGCCCCGGCTACAAGAGGTCAGAAACAGAGGCCCCGGCTACAAGAGATCAGAAACAGAGGCCCCGGCTACAAGAGGTCAGAAACTGAGGGCCCGGCTACAAGAGGTCAGAAACAGAGGCCCCGGCTACAAGAGGTCAGAAACAGAGGCCCCAGCTACAAGAGGTCAGAAACAGAGGGCCCGGCTACAAGAGTCAACCGTGACCAGCTTTGTTGGTGACAGCCCAGTTAACTAGCTAGTCGGAGCTAGCCAGGGCTAGCCTGCTAATGTATATGTACAGTATGTCCAGATCTAACAGTCAGGGCTACAATATATAGATGTATATCCAGGTCTAACTGTCAGGGTGACAATATATAGATTTATATCCAGGTCTAACTGTCAGGGCTACAATATATAGATTTATATCCAGGTCTAACTGTCAGGGCTACAATATATAGATTTATATCCAGGTCTAATTGTCAGGGCTACAATATATAGATTTATATCCAGGTCTAACTGTCAGTGTTATGAACTTGAGTGAAGACCCAAACGCGGTTTTAACAGAAAACAGAGTTCTTTAATAAAAACAGGAATGGCATAAATCCTCTTCCAACGTAGTCAATGGAACAAAAGAACGTAGTATAATGCAGGTTGCACCTGCCATGCATGCAGACTCCGACAGGACAGGACAAGGTGGGAGCAAACGAGACGACAGCTTGCTTCTGGCATCAAAAAACACAAACAAGAATCAGACACTGAAAGTAGCAGGAACAGAGAAAGAAATAGAGACCTAATCAGAGGGGGAAGAGAGAACAGGTGGGGAAAGAGAGAATGAGCTAGTTAGGGCAGATGTAGAACAGCTGAGGAATGAGAGACAGAGAAGGTAACCTAAAAAGACCAGCAGAGAGAGAGAATGAAGAGAAAGGACAGGAACAGACATAACAAGACATGACAGTACCCCCACTCACCGGCGCCTCCTGGCGCACTCGAGGAGGAAACCTGGCGGCAACGGAGGAAATCATCGATCAGCGAACGGTCCAGCACGTCCCGAGAGGGAACCCAACTCCTCTCCTCAGGACCGTACCCCTCCCAATCCACTAGGTACTGATGACCACGGCCCCGAGGGCGCATGTCCAAAATCTTACGAACCCTGTAGATGGGTGCGCCCTCGACAAGGATGGGGGAGGGACGGGGGGCGCGAAGAACGGGCTTAACACAGGAGACATGGAAGACCGGGTGAACGCGACGAAGATAGCGCGGGAGAAGAAGTCGTACTGCGACAGGATTAATGACCTGGGAAATACGGAACGGACCAATGAACCGCGGGGCCAACTTGCGAGAAGCTGTCTTAAGGGAAGGTTCAGAGTGGAGAGCCATACTCTCTGACCGCAACAATATCTAGGACTCTTGGTCCTACGCTTATTAGCGGCCCTCACAGTCTGCGCCCTATTACGGCAAAGTGCCGACCTGACCCCCTTCCAGGTGCGCTCGCAACGCTGGACAAAAGCCTGAGCGGAGGGGACGCAGGACTCGGCGAGCTGAGATGAGAACAGCGGAGGCTGGTACCCGAGGCTACACTGAAAAGGGGATAGACCGGTAGCAGACGAGGGAAGCGAGTTGTGGGCGTACTCTGCCCAGGGGAGCTGTTCTGACCAAGACGCAGGGTTACGAAAAGAAAGACTGCGTAAAATCGACCAACAGTCTGATTGGCCCGTTCGGCGGCCGTTAGACTGGGGATGAAAGCCGGACGAGAGACTGACGGAAGCCCCAATCAAACGGCAAAACTCCCTCCAAAATTGAGGCGTGAACTGCGGGCCTCTGTCGGAAACGACGTCAGACGGAAGGCCATGAATTCGGAAAACATTCTCGATAATGATCTGAGCCGTCTCCTTAGCAGAAGGGAGCTTATCGAGAGGAATGAAATGAGCCGCCTTAGAGAATCTATCGACAACCGTAAGAATAACTGTCTTCCCCGCTGATGAAGGCAGTCCGGTGATAAAATCTAAAGCGATGTGAGACCACGGTCGAGAGGGAATGGGAAGCGGTCTGAGACGGCCGGCAGGAGGAGAGTTCCCAGATTTAGTCTGCGCGCAGACCGAACAAGCGGCGACAAATCGACGCGCGTCACGTTCCCGAGTGGGCCACCAGAAACGCTGGCGAATGGAAGCGAGCGTACCCGAAGGCCGGGGTGGCCGGCTAACTTGGCAGAGTGGGCCCACTGAAGAACGGCCGGACGAGTAGGAACGGGAACGAACAGAAGGTTCCTAGGACAAGCTCGCGGCGACGGAGTGTGAGCGAGTGCTTGCTTTACCTGCCTCTCAATTCCCCAGACAGTCAACCCGACAACACGCCCCTCAGGGAGAATCCCATCGGGGTCGGTGGAGACCTCAGAAGAACTGAAGAGACGAGATAAAGCATCAGGTTTGGTGTTTTTGAGCCCGGACGATAAGAAATAACAAACTCGAAACGAGCGAAAAACAGAGCCCAACGAGCCTGACGCGCATTAAGTCGTTTGGCTGAACGGATGTACTCAAGGTTCCTATGGTCAGTCCAAACGACAAAGGAACGGTCGCCCCCTCCAACCACTGTCGCCATTCGCCTAGGGCTAAGCGGATGGCGAGCAGTTCAGCGATTACCAACATCATAGTTACGTTCTGACGGCGATAAGCGATGAGAGAAAAACGCGCAAGGATGGACCTTGCCGTCAGAGAGAGCGCTGAGAAAGAATGGCTCCACGCCCACCTCTGACGCGTCAACCTCAACAACAAACTGTCTAGAGATGTCAGGTGTAACAAGAATAGGTGCGGATGTAAAACGATTCTTAAGAAGATCAAAAGCTCCCTGGGCGGAAACGGACCACTTAAAGCACGTCTTAACAGAAGTAAGGGCTGTGAGAGGAGCTGCCACCTGACCGAAATTACGGATGAAACGACGGTAGAAATTAGCGAAGCCCAGAAAGCGCTGCAGCTCGACGCGTGACTTAGGAACGGGCCAATCAATGACAGCCTGGACCTTAGCGGGATCCATCTTAATGCCCTCAGCGGAAATAACGGAACCGAGAAAAGGGACAGAGGCGGCATGAAAAGTGCACTTCTCAGCCTTCACATAAAGACAGTTCTCCAAAAGGCGCTGGAGGACGCGTCGCACGTGCTGAACATGAATCGAGAGAGACGGTGAAAAAATCAGGATATCATCCATGTAAACGAAAACAAAAATGTTCAGCATGTCTCTCAGGACGTCGTTAACTAGTGCCTGAAAGACAGCTGGAGCGTTAACGAGGCCGAAAGGAAGAACCCGGTATTCAAAGTGCCCTAACGGAGTGTTAAACGCCGTCTTCCACTCGTCCCCCTCCCTGATGCGCACGAGATGGTAGGCGTTACGAAGGTCCAATTTGGTGAAAAACTTGGCTCCCTGCAGGATCTCGAAGGCTGAAGACATAAGAGGAAGCGGATAACGATTCTTAACTGTTATGTCATTCAGCCCTCGATAATCCACGCATGGGCGCAGGGACCCGTCCTTCTTCTGAACAAAAAAGAACCCCGCGCCGGCGGGGGGAGGAGGAGGAGACTATGGTACCGGCGTCGAGCGAAACCGACAAATAATCCTCGAGAGCCTTACGTTCGGGAGCCGACAGAGAGTATAATCTACCCCGGGGGGAGTAGTTCCCGGAAGGAGATCAATACTACAGTCATACGACCGGTGTGGAGGGGAGAGAAGTGGCCTTGGAACGACTGAACACCGTGCGCAGATCGTGATACTCCTCCGGCACCCCTGTCAAATCGCCAGGCTCCTCCTGTGAAGAAGAGACAGAGGAAACAGGAGGGATAGCAGACATTAAACAGGTTACATGACAAGAAACATTCCAGGATAGGATAGTATTACTAGACCAATTAATAGAAGGGTTATGGCGCACTAGCCAGGGATGACCCAAAACAACAGGTGTAAAAGGTGAACGAAAAATTAAAAAAGAAATGGTTTCGCTATGATTACCAGAGACAGTGAGGGTTAAAGGCAGCGTCTCACGCTGAATCTTGGGAGAGAACTACCATCTAAAGCGAACAAGGCCCTGGGCTCCCTAACTGTCTGAGAGGAATGTCATGTTCCCGAGCCCAGGTCTCGTCCATAAAACAGCCCTCCGCCCCAGAGTCTATCAAGGCACTGCAGGAAGCAGATGAACCGGGCCAGCGGAGATGGACCGGAAAGGTAGTGCGTGATCCAGAAGGAGAGGCCTGAGTAGTTGCGCTCACCAGTAGCCCTCCT
Source organism: Oncorhynchus masou masou (assembly GCF_036934945.1). Classification (NCBI taxonomy): domain Eukaryota; kingdom Metazoa; phylum Chordata; class Actinopteri; order Salmoniformes; family Salmonidae; genus Oncorhynchus; species Oncorhynchus masou. The sequence continues at coordinate 57,190 of NW_027006950.1, forward strand.
CTTACTGATGAGCTCAGGCCTTTTACTGGACATGAGGTGACAAAATGACCAGCGGAGCCGCAGTAGAGACAGAGGCGATTGGTGATTCTCCGTTCCCTCTCCTTGGCCGAGATGCGAATACCCCCCAGCTGCATAGGCTCAGCATCCGAGCCGGCGGGGGAGGGTGGCAGTGATGCGGCAGGTGGCAGTGATGTGGAGAGGGGAGCAGCGGGGAACGTGAGCTCCTTTCCACGAGCTCGGCGACGAAGATCAAACCGTCGCTCTATGCGAATAGCGAGAGCTATTAAGGAGTCCAGACTGGAAGGAACCTCCCGGGAGAGGATCTCATCCTTAACCTCGACGTGGAGACCCTCCAGAAAACGAGCGAGCAAAGCCGGCTCGTTCCAGTCACTAGAGGCAGCGAGAGTGCGAAACTCAATAGAATAATCCGTTATGGATCTATTCCCCTGACATAGGGAAGACAGGGCCCTGGAAGCCTCCTCGCCAAAAACAGAACGGTCAAAAACCCGTATCATCTCCTCCTTAAAGTCCTGATACTGGTTAATACACTCAGCCCTCGCCTCCCAGACTGCCGTGCCCCCTCACGCGCCCGTCCGGTAAGGAGAGAAATGACGTAGGCGATGCGGGCTGCGCTCCTGGAGTAAGTGTTGGGCTGGAGAGAGAACACCACATCACACTGAGTGAGGAATGAGCGGCACTCAGTGGGCTCCCCAGAGTAACACGGCGGGTTGTTGATCCTGGGCTCCGGAGACTCGGAAACCCTGGAAGTGGGCGGTGGATCGAGGTGGAGTTGGTGAACCCGTCTTGTGAGGTCGGAGACTTGGACGGCCAGGGTCTCAACGGCATGTTGAGCAGCAGACAATTCCTCCTCGTGTCTGCCTAGCATCGCTCCCTGGATCTCGACGGCGGAGTGAAAAGGGTCCGGAGCCGCTGGGTCCATTCTTGGTCTGATTCTTCTGTTATGAACTTGAGTGAAGACCCAAACGCGGTTTTAACAGAAAACAGAGTTCTTTAATAAAAACAGGAATGGCATAAATCCTCTTCCAACGTAGTCAATGGAACAAAAGAACGTAGTATAATGCAGGTTGCACCTGCCATGCATGCAGACTCCGACAGGACAGGACAAGGTGGGAGCAAACGAGACGACAGCTTGCTTCTGGCATCAAAAAACACAAACAAGAATCAGACACTGAAAGTAGCAGGAACAGAGAAAGAAATAGAGACCTAATCAGAGGGGGAAGAGAGAACAGGTGGGGAAAGAGAGAATGAGCTAGTTAGGGCAGATGTAGAACAGCTGAGGAATGAGAGACAGAGAAGGTAACCTAAAAAGACCAGCAGAGAGAGAGAATGAAGAGAAAGGACAGGAACAGACATAACAAGACATGACAGTCAGGGCTACAATATATAGATTTATATCCAGGTCTAACTGTCAGGGCTACAATATATAGATTTATATCCAGGTCTAACTGTCAGGGCTACAATATATAGATTTATATCCAGGTCTAACTGTCCGGGCAACAATATATAGATTTACATCCAGGTCTAACTGTCAGGGCTACAATATATAGATTTATATCCAGGTCTAAATGTCAGGGCTACAATATATAGATTTATATCCAGGTCTAACTGTCAGGGCTTCAATATATAGATTTATATCCAGGTCTAACTGTCAGGGCTTCAATATATAGATTCATATCCAGGTCTAACTGTCAGGGTTTCAATATATAGATTTATATCCAGGTCTAACTGTCAGGGCTGTGATGATGTAACATGTTATATAATCTGGATGTGACTATGATGAGACATGGCTGATGTAACATGTTATATAATCTGATGAGACTATGGCTGATGTAACATGTTATATAATCTGATGAGACTATGATGAGACGTGGCTGATGTAACATGTTATATAATCTGATGAGACGTGGCTGATGTAACATGTTATATAATCTGATGAGACGTGGCTGATGTAACATCTTATATAATCTGATGAGACTATGATGAGACGTGGCTGATGTAACATGTTATATAATCTGATGAGACGTGGCTGATGTAACATGTTATATAATCTGATGAGACGTGGCTGATGTAACACGTTATATAATGTGGATGTGACTATGCACGTGTATGCGGTGATGACAGAATACTTCAGCGTTACATCTGGTTTGTTTGTGAAAGTGTTTTTGAATCATTTGTTATGTTTAATAATATTTTGAGGGTTTAACTTCTCTCTTCTCTCCCTTCAGTGTTGGGGGTTAAAGTCTTCTCTCCCTTCAGTGTTGAGGGTTAAAGTCTTCTCCCCCTTCAGTGTTGAGGGTTAAAGTCTTCTCTCCCTTCAGTGTTGAGGGTTAAAGACTTCTCTCCCTTCAGTGTTGAGGGTTAAAGACTTCTCCCCCTTCAGTGTTGAGGGTTAAAGACTTCTCTCCCTTCAGTGTTGAGGGTTAAAGACTTCTCTCCCTTCAGTGTTGAGGGTTAAAGACTTCTCTCCCTTCAATGTTGAGGGTTAACGTCTTCTCTCCCTTCAGTGTTGAGGGTTAAAGTCTTCTCTCCCTTCAGTGTTGAGGGTTAAAGACTTCTCTCCCTTCAGTGTTGAGGGGTTAACGTCTTCTCCCCCTTCAGTGTTGAGGGTTAAAGACTTCTCCCCCTTCAGTGTTAAGGGTTAAAGACTTCTCTCCCTTCAGTGTTGAGGGTTAAAGACTTCTCTCCCTTCAGTGTTGAGGGTTAAAGTCTTCTCTCCCTTCAGTGTTGAGGGTTAAAGTCTTCTCTCCCTTCAGTGTTGAGGGTTAAAGACTTCTCTCCCTTCAGTGTTGAGGGTTAAAGTCTTCTCTCCCTTCAGTGTTGAGGGTTAAAGACTTCTCTCCCTTCAGTGTTGAGGGTTAAAGACTTCTCTCCCTTCAGTGTTGAGGGTTAAAGTCTTCTCTCCCTTCAGTGTTGAGGGTTAAAGTCTTCTCTCCCTTCAGTGTTGAGGGTTGAAGTCTTCTCTCCCTTCAGTGTTGAGGGTTAAAGTCTTCTCTCCCTTCAGTGTTGAGGGTTAAAGTCTTCTCTCCCTTCAGTGTTGGGGGTTAAAGTCTTCTCTCCTTTCAGTGTTGAGGGTTAAAGACTTCTCTCCCTTCAGTGTTGAGGGTTAAAGACTTCTCTCCCTTCAGTGTTGAGGGTTAAAGACTTCTCTCCCTTCAGTGTTGAGGGTTAAAGTCTTCTCTCCCTTCAGTGTTGAGGGTTAAAGTCTTCTCTCCCTTCAGTGTTGGGGGTTAAAGTCTTCTCTCCTTTCAGTGTTGAGGGTTAAAGACTTCTCTCCCTTCAGTGTTGAGGGTTAAAGACTTCTCTCCCTTCAGTGTTGAGGGTTAAAGACTTCTCTCCCTTCAGTGTTGAGGGTTAAAGACTTCTCCCCCTTCAGTGTTGAGGGTTAAAGTCTTCTCTCCTTTCAGTGTTGAGGGTTAAAGTCTTCTCCCCTCCCCCTTCAGTGTTGGACATGTGTATTTGGGTGTGAGTCTCTCTCTCCTCCTTCTCCTCTCTAGTTTTCTCTCTATTGTTCTTTCGTTCTCTCCCTTGCAGAGCCAATAATGTGATCGACTGAGAAGCCTTGCAAAACAAGAAGAGGTTGGGGAGCATTTTTCAATTCAAGGGGCTTTATTGACATGGGAAACATATGTTAACATTGCCAAAGCAAGTGAAGTAGATAATAAACAAAAGTGAAATAAACAATAAAATGAACACTCCACTCTCTCTCTCTCTCTCTCTCTCTCTCCCTCTCTCTCTCTCTCTCTCCCTCTCCCTCTCCCTCTCTCTCCCTCTCTCTCTCCCTCTCCCTCTCTCTGCCCTCTCTCTCTCTCTCCGCCCTCTCTCTCTCGATCTCTCTCTCTCCGCCCTCTCTCTCTCTCCACCCTCTCTCTCTCTCTCTCTGCCCCCCTCTCTCTCTCTCACATACACACACACTGATTTCTTCCTGCGCAAGACTAAGAGACATCATCTCCCAGAGCTTCTACTCAACACTGACTCACACACACACACACACACACACACACACACACACACACACACACACACACACACACACTGCACTTCCCCCCTCTCATCACACAGAAGAAGAGCCACACACACACACACTCAAACACACACCCATATTCCGAGTCAGTGGATCTAGATTCTCTCTCTCTCTGCCTGTCTTCCTGAGTTTCTGTTGGAAGATGCTCTGCTGGGAGTTGTGTCTGACCCTGCTCCTCTGGGCTCGTCCTGCGAGGACCATCCCTTCCACCAACGTCAAGATCACACACGGTGAGTACTGCTGTTTAGGTGTGGCGGCTGCGGCGGTGAACAAACGCTTGGGGGAGGAAGATGTGCTTCGTCTGGGTAGAGTCATTGAAGAAGATCAAATCACATTCTATTTGTCACATGCGCTGAATACAACAGGTGTAGTAGACCTTATTGTGAAATGCTGAATACAACAGGTGTAGTAGACCTTATTGTGAAATGCTGAATAAAACAGGTGTAGTAGACCTAATTGTGAAATGCTGAATACAACAGGTGTAGGTAGATCTTATTGTGAATTGCTGAATACAACAGGTGTAGTAGACCTTATTGTGAAATGCTGAATACAACAGGTGTAGTAGACCTTACAGTGAAATGCTGAATACAACAGGTGGAGTAGACCTTACAGTGAAATGCTGAATACAACAGGTAGAGTAGACCTTATTGTGAATTGCTGAATACAACAGGTGTAGTAGACCTTATTGTGAATTGCTGAATACAACAGGTGTAGTAGACCTTATTGTGAATTGCTGAATACAACAGGTGTAGTAGACCTTACAGTGAAATGCTGAATACAACAGGTGTAGTAGACCTTATTGTGAATTGCTGAATACAACAGGTGTAGTAGACCTTACAGTGAAATGCTGAATACAACAGGTGTAGTAGACCTTATTGTGAATTGCTGAATACAACAGGTGTAGTAGACCTTACAGTGAAATGCTGAATACAACAGGTGTAGTAGACCTCACAGTGAATTGCTGAATACAACAGGTGTAGTAGACCTTACAGTGAAATGCTGACTTACAAGCCCTTAATAACCAACAAAACAGTTTTAAGAAAAATAAGTGTTAAGAAAGTATTTATTAAAATACACTGAGGTAAAATAAACCCAATGTATTCCTGGTAGTCTTTGGTATCCTAGAAGGGGAAAGGTGACAGCATCTTCCAATGCTCTATATACAGTCACTCACATTGGGTTAGTCAGTTAGTTAGTTAGTTAGTTAGTTAGTTAGTTAGTCAGTTAGTTAGTTAGTCAGTTAGTTAGTCACTCACATTGGGTTAGTTAGTTAGTCAGTTAGTTAGTTAGTTAGTCAGTTTGTTAGTTAGTCACTCACATTGGGTTAGTCAGTTAGTAAGTTAGTTAGTCAGTTAGTCAGTTAGTCAGTTAGTTAGTTAGTCAGTTAGTTAGTTAGTTAGTTAGTTAGTTAGTCAGTTAGTTAGTAAGTTAGTTAGTCAGTTAGTTAGTTAGTTAGTCAGTTAGTCAGTTTGTCAGTTAGTTAGTTAGTTAGTTAGTTAGTCGGTTAGTTAGTCAGTTAGTTAGTTAGTTAGTCAGTTAGTTATTTAGTTAGTTAGTCAGTTAGTTGGTTAGTCACTTAGTCAGTTAGTTAGTTAGTTAGTCAGTTTGTCAGTTAGCCAGTTAGTTAGTTAGTTAGTTAGTTAGTTAGTCACTCACATTGGGTTAGTCAGTTAGTCAGTCAGTCAGTTAGTTAGTTAGTTAGTTAGTTAGTTAGTTAGTTAGTCACTCACATTGGGTTAGTCAGTTAGTCAGTCAGTCAGTTAGTTAGTTAGTTAGTTAGTTAGTTAGTTAGTCAGTTAGTTAGTTAGTCAGTTAGTTAGTTAGTTAGTTAGTTAGTTAGTCAGTTAGTTAGTTAGTCAGTTAGTTAGTTAGTTAGTTAGTTAGTTAGCCAGTTAGTTAATTAGTTAGTTAATTTGTTAGTTAGTTAGTTAGTTGGTTAGTCACTTAGTCAGTTAGTTAGTTAGTTAGTCACTTTGTCAGTTTGTCAGTTAGTTAGTTAGTTAGTTAGTTAGTCACTCACATTGGGTTAGTCAGTTAGTCAGTCAGTTAGTTAGTTAGTTAGTTAGTCAGTTAGTTAGTCAGTTAGTTAATTAGTTAGTTAGTTAATTTGTTAGTTAGTTAGTTAGTCACTCACATTTGGTTAGTCAGTTAGTTAGTCAGTTAGTCAGTTAGTTAATTAGTCAGTCAGTTAGTCAGTTAGTTAGTTAGTTGGTAAGTTAATTAGTCAGTTAGTTAGTCAGTTAGTTAGTCAGTTAGTTAGTCAGTTAGTTAGTTAGTTATTTAGTTAGTTAGTTAGTTAGTCAGTCAGTTAGTTAGTTAGTCAGTCAGTTAGTTAGTTAGTTAGTCAGTTAGTCCGTTAGTTAGTTAGGTAGCTAGCTTGTGATTATGTGATTATAATTATTATTTGACCCTGCTGGTCATCTATGAACGTTTATTCCTAGGTTCCTGCCTTTCTAGGGAGTTTTTCCTAGCGACCGTGCTTCTACATCTGCATTGCTTGCTGTTTGGGGTTTTAGGCTGGGTTTCTGTACAGCACTTTGAGATATCAGCTGATGTAAAAAGGGCTTTATAAATACATTTGTTTGTTTGAGTGATTGATTGGTCAGTTAGTTAGGTAGTTAGTTTGTTAGTTAGTTAGTTTCTTTGTTTCTTTGTTAGTTAACCACCCGGGTTGAAGAACCAGGCTTCCAGCCGAACGAGAGGATCAGGGGGCATGAGCAGGGAGCCAACCTGACCACAGGACTCCTTCCTGGGGCAGCTGGAGGGAGAGACCGCCTAGGGCTGGTGGAGCTAGAGACTAGATGCGTGTTCTCATATAGAAATTGCATGACTACATGCCTATACTGTGACATGTACAGTCTTTTAAACCTTTATTTGATATTTCTAGATGTATCTTATTGATGTTACAATGTCTTGTTTCTCATGAGAGTATTTAGCCGTTTTTCTCCCTCGTTACTCAAGACAATTGTGTCTGTGTTTACTGTTTTAGTTGTAATATTTCAAGAGATTTATAAACTGCCTTTTGTCATTTCTTTAACTTCAAGAAATCTTGTTTCTGGTTGTTTCTTCTTCTCCTTGGAGGCTGTGTGGCTGGATTTAATCTAACTGGTTTTGATAAAAGAAGAAGAATTGAACTGACATGATGGAAGTTGTTGTGAGAGTTTAGTTGGGGTATCTGGAGTCTAACGGACATGTATGTAGCTGTTGTGAGAGTTTAGTTGGGGTATCTGGAGTCTAACGGACATGTATGTAGCTGTTGTGAGAGTTTAGTTGAGGTATCTGGAGTCTAACTGACATGTATGTAGCTGTTGTGAGAGTTTAGTTGGGGTATCTGGAGTCTAACGGACATGTATGTAGCTGTTGTGAGAGTTTAGTTGGGGTATCTGGAGTCTAACGGACATGTATGTAGCTGTTGTGAGAGTTTAGTTGGGGTATCTGGAGTCTAACGGACATGTATGTAGCTGTTGTGAGAGTTTAGTTGAGGTATCTGGAGTCTAACGGACATGTATGTAGCTGTTGTGAGAGTTTAGTTGGGGTATCTGGAGTCTAACGGACATGTATGTAGCTGTTGTGAGAGTTTAGTTGGGGTATCTGGAGTCTAACGGACATGTATGTAGCTGTTGTGAGAGTTTAGTTGGGGTATCTGGAGTCTAACGGACATGTATGTAGCTGTTGTGAGAGTTTAGTTGGGGTATCTGGAGTCTAACGGACATGTATGTAGTTGTTGTGAGAGTTTAGTTGGGGTATCTGGAGTCTAACGGACATGTATGTAGCTGTTGTGAGAGTTTAGTTGGGGTATCTGGAGTCTAACGGACATGTATGTAGCTGTTGTGAGAGTTTAGTTGGGGTATCTGGAGTCTAACGGACATGTATGTAGCTGTTGTGAGAGTTTAGTTGAGGTATCTGGAGTCTAACTGACATGATGGAAGCTGTTGTGAGAGTTTAGTTGGGGTATCTGGAGTCTAACGGACATGTATGTAGCTGTTGTGAGAGTTTAGTTGAGGTATCTGGAGTCTAACTGACATGATGGAAGCTGTTGTGAGAGTTTAGTTGGCGTATCTGGAGTCTATTGGAAAGCAAGCGGGCTCAGAGACGTGTAGTTTCAGGAGAACGTCTGCTATCTGTGTCTCTGCCATGCACCTCTATTTAGATTTTTAGGGAGAGTATGGTCGTTCACCTGATGACCGGGGTCAGCCTGCAGGCGCCCCTCCCGCCACAAGGAGTCGCTAGAGTGCGATGAGCCAAGTAAAGCCCTCACTGGCCAACCCAGATGACTAACCCAGATGACTAACCCAGATGACTAACCCAGATGGCCAACCCAGATGGCCAACCCAGATGACTAACCCAGATGACTAACCCAGATGGCTAACCCAGATGACTAACCCAGATGACTAACCCAGATGACTAACCCAGATGGCCAACCCAGATGACTAACCCAGATGACTAACCCAGATGGCTAACCCAGATGACTAACCCAGATGACTAACCCAGATGGCTAACCCAGATGGCCAACCCAGATGACTAACCCAGATGACTAACCCAGATGATTAACCCAGATGACTAACCCAGATGACTAACCCAGATGACTAACCCAGATGGCCAACCCAGATGACTAACCCAGATGACTAACCCAGATGGCTAACCCAGATGACTAACCCAGATTACTAACCCAGATTACTAACCCAGATGGCCAATTGTGCGCCGCCCTATGAAACCCCCGATCACGGCCGGTTGTGATACAGCCCGGGATCGACCCCGGGGTCTGTAGTGACGCCTCTAGCACTGCGGTGCCTTAGACCTCTGCCCCACATGTGAGGCCCTAGTCTGAACATGTTAAGAGAAGTGCAGCCTGTCCTCTTTCAACATATACAGTAACAGAGTACCTGAAAGTCTACCTTTGGTGAAGGGATACAGAGTGACTGAAACTCTTGGTGAAAGGATACAGAGTGACTGATAGTCTTGGTGAAAGGATACAGAGTGATTGATAGTCTTGTTGAAGGGATACAGAGTAACTGAAACTCTTGGTGTAGAGATACAGAGTGACTGAAACTCTTGGTGAAGAGATACAGAGTGACTGAAACTCTTGGTGAAGAGATACAGAGTGACTGAAACTCTTGGTGAAGAGATACAGAGTGACTGAAACTCTTGGTGAAGAGATACAGAGTGACTGAAACTCTAGGTGAAGTGATACAGAGTGACTGTAACTCTTGGTGAAGAGATACAGAGTGACTGATAGTCTTGGTGAAAGGATACAGAGTGACTGAAACTAGGTGAAGTGATACAGAGTAACCGAAACTCTTGGTGAAGTGATACAGAGTGACTGAAACTCTTGGTGAAGAGATACAGAGTGACTGATAGTCTACCTTTGGTAAAGGGATACAGAGTGACTGATAGTCTTGGTGAAGTGATACAGAGTGACTGAAAGTCTTGGTGAAGGGATACAGAGTGACTGATAGTCTTGGTGAAGAGATACAGAGTGACTGATAGTCTAGCTTTGGTGAAGTGATACAGAGTGACTGAAAGTCTTGGTGAAGTGATACAGAGTGACTGAAAGTCTTGGTGAAGGGATACAGAGTGACTGAAAGTCTTGGTGAAGTGATACAGAGTGACTGAAACTCTTGGTAAAGGGATACAGAGTGACTGTTAGTCTAGGTGAAGGGATACAGAGTGACTGATAGTCTTGATGAAGGGATACAGAGTGACTGAAAGTCTAGTCTTGGTGAAGGGATACACAGTGACTGATAGTCTTGGTGAAGGGATACAGAGTGACTGATAGTCTTGGTGAAGGGATACAGAGTGACTGATAGTCTTGGTGAAGGGATACAGAGTGACTGAAACTCTTGGTGAAGGGATACAGAGTGACTGAAAGTCTAGCTTTGGGTAAGTGCATAAACACGTGACAATTTGGTATTTCATTGGATCCCCATTAGCCGCTGCAAAAGCATCAGCTGCTCTTCCTGGGGTCCTCCTGAAACATGACATAGTGCAGAACGTTATTAGTCAAGGTCTGAAATACATACATTTAAAACGCATAGCCTACAATAATGAGGCTATCACTTCAGAATGATGAGGTTATCACTTCAGAATGATGAGGTTACCACTTCAGAATGATGAGGTTATCAATAATGATGAGGTTACCACTTCAGAATGATGAGGTTATCACTTCAGAATGATGAGGTTACCACTTCAGAATGATGAGGTTATCACTTCAGAATGATGAGGTTATCAAGAATGATGAGGTTATCACTTCAGAATGATGAGGTTATCACTTCAGAATGATGAGGTTATCACTTCAGAATGATGAGGTTATCACTTCAGAATGATGAGGTTACCACTTCAGAATGATGAGGTTATCACTTCAGAATGATGAGGTTATCACTTCAGAATGATGAGGTTATCACTTCAGAATGATGAGGGTATCACTTCAGAATGATGAGGTTATCAAGAATGATGAGGTTATCACTTCAGAATGATGAGGATATCACTTCAGAATGATGAGGTTATCACTTCAGAATGATGAGGTTATCACTTCAGAATGATGAGGTTATCACTTCAGAATGATGAGGTTATCACTTCAGAATGATGAGGTTATCACTTCAGAATGATGAGGTTATCACTTCAGAATGATGAGGTTATCACTTCAGAATGATGAGGTTATCACTTCAGAATGATGAGGTTATCACTTCAGAATGATGGGGTTATCACTTCAGAATGATGAGGTTATCAAGAATGATGAGGTTATCACTTCAGAATGATGAGGTTATCACTTCAGAATGATGAGGTTATCACTTCAGAATGATGAGGTTATCACTTCAGAATGATGAGGTTATCACTTCAGAATGATGAGGTTATCACTTCAGAATGATGAGGTTATCACTTCAGAATGATGAGGTTATCACTTCAGAATGATGAGGTTATCAATAATGATGAGGTTATCACTTCAGAATGATGAGGTTATCACTTCAGAATGATGAGGCTATCACTTCAGAATGATGAGGTTATCACTTCAGAATGATGAGGTTATCACTTCAGAATGATGAGGTTATCACTTCAGAATGATGGGGTTATCACTTCAGAATGATGAGGTTATCACTTCAGAATGATGAGGTTATCACTTCAGAATGATGAGGTTATCACTTCAGAATGATGAGGGTATCACTTCAGAATGATGAGGTTATCAAGAATGATGAGGTTATCACTTCAGAATGATGAGGATATCACTTCAGAATGATGAGGATATCACTTCAGAATGATGAGGTTATCACTTCAGAATGATGAGGTTATCACTTCAGAATGATGAGGTTATCACTTCAGAATGATGAGGGTATCACTTCAGAATGATGAGGCTATCACTTCAGAATGATGAGGTTATCACTTCAGAATGATGAGGTTATCACTTCAGAATGATGAGGTTATCACTTCAGAATGATGAGGTTATCACTTCAGGATGATGAGGGTATCAATAATGATGAGGTTATCACTTCAGAATGATGAGGATATCACTTCAGAATGATGAGGTTATCACTTCAGAATGATGAGGTTATCACTTCAGAATGATGCGGTTATCACTTCAGAATGATGAGGTTATCACTTCAGAATGATGAGGTTATCACTTCAGAATGATGAGGTTATCACTTCAGAATGATGAGGGTATCACTTCAGAATGATGAGGTTATCACTTCAGAATGATGAGGTTATCACTTCAGAATGACGAGGTTATCAAGAATGATGAGGTTATCACTTCAGAATGATGAGGTTATCACTTCAGAATGATGAGGTTATCACTTCAGAATGATGAGGTTATCACTTCAGAATGATGAGGTTATCACTTCAGAATGATGAGGTTATCACTTCAGAATGATGAGGTTATCACTTCAGAATGATGAGGTTATCACTTCACAATGATGAGGTTATCACTTCACAATGATGAGGTTATCACTTCACAATGATGAGGTTATCACTTCAGAATATAGAAAACGTTTGGAAAATACTTCTGTAAACTTTGGGATAGGAGTGCTGCAGTCTAACTTGATAATGAACATGACAAGGACAACATTAAACGCGGAGTATTCACAATTACTTAAGAGCAGTGTAACCTATTCTCTTTCATTCTCTATTCTCACCCGCTCTCGCTTACCTCCCCCTCTCTTGCCTCTCTCCTCTTCCCATCTCCTGACCCCCCGCTCCCTCCTGCCCTCTCTCTCTCTCCCTCTCTCTGCCCTCTCTCTCTCTCTCCCTCTCTGCCCTTTCTCTCTCTATCTCTCTCTCTCCGCCCTCTCTCTCTCCCTCCCCCTCCCCTCCCCTCCCTCCCCTTCCCTTCCCTTCCCTTCCCTTCCCTTCCCTTCCCTTCCCTTCCCTTCCCTTCCCTCCCTTCCCTTCCCTTCCCTTCCCTCCCTTCCCTTCCCCTCCCTTCCCTTCCCTTCCCTTCCTTTCCCCTCCCTTCCCTTCCCCTCCCTCCCCCTCCCTCCCCTCCCCCCTCCCTTCCCTCCCTTCCCTTCCCCTCCCTTCCCTTCCCTTCCCTTCCCTTCCCTTCCCTTCCCTTCCCTTCCCTTCCCTTCCCCTTCCCTTCCCTTCCCTTCCCTCCCCCTCCCTTCCCTTCCTTTCCCCTCCCTTCCCTCCCCCTCCCTTCCCCTCCCTCCCCCCCCTCCCCTTCCCTTCCCTTCCCCTCCCTTCCCTTCCCTTCCCTCCCTTCCCCTCCCCCTCCCTTCCCTTCCTTTCCCCTCCCTTCCCTTCCCTTCCCTTCCCTCCCCTTCCCTTCCCTTCCCTTCCCCTCCTCCCTCCCTTCCCTTCCCTTCCCTTCCCTTCCCCTCACTCCCCTCCCCTCCCCTCCCTCCCCTCCCCTTCCCCTCCCTTCCCTTCCCCTCCCTTCCCCTCCCTTCCTCCCCCAGCCTTCCCCCTCCAGTTGCCAGAACCAGGCCTTCCCGTCACCTGTCCGTTGTTCTGGACTGAGTTTGAAGGTCACTGCTACCGTTTCTTCCCTCTGAACCGTACCTGGGCCGAGGCTGACCTGTACTGTGCTGAATTCTCCAACGGTCTCAAGTCTGCCAAACTCACCTCCGTACACAGGTGAGAGGGATACCTGTCCATATACACACACACAAAGGTCCACACACTGCCACACTACAGGTGAGAGGACACACACACACACACACACACACACATACACACACACACACACAGACACCTCTCTCTAACTCTAACCATCCCTTGTCTGAGTTCTCAGCTGGGAGGAGAATGTGTTCGTCTACGATCTCGTCAACAGCCGTATCCCAGGGATACCAACAGACATATGGATCGGCCTTCACGACAGGAGACAGGTAAGCACTGAGGGTTCAAACGTTCCAGGATCTTTCCCAGAATTCCCAGGATTCTGGATTTCCTGCTTATTCCCTCCCGGAATCTTCTGGGTCGTTTTCCAGAAACCCTATTAAACACCACTGGATATTCACTACCTCGTATGTTGTCGACAAACACACTGTACGTGTCTTTTTAAGGTAATGTTCTCTGGGGGTTGACATCTGCAGCAGTTATCGTGAATTCAGTCTCTGCAGATGTCTTCTCAGACGTAATACAAACAATCTTCCAACTAGGATTTATGGTACCAGTCAAACCTACTCATTCAAGGGTTTTTCTTTATTTATTTTTACTATTTTCTAAATTGTAGAATAATAGGGAAGACTTTAAAACTATGAAATAGCACATATGGAATCAAGTTGTAACCAAAAATGTGTTAAACAAATTAAAACTGATTTTAGATTTTAGATTCTTCAAAGTAGCCACCCTTTGCCTTGATGACAGCTTTTCACACTCTTGGCATTCTCTCAACCAGCTTCATCTGGAAGGCTTTTCCCAGAATATTGAAGGAGTTCACACATAAGCTGAGTATTTGTTGGCTGCTTTTCCTTTACTCTGCAGTCCAACTCATCCCAAACCATCTCAATTGGGTTGAGGTCAGGTGATTGTGGAGGCCAGGTCATCTGATGCAGCACTCCATCACTCTCCTTCTTGGTAAAATAGCCCTTACACAGCCTGGAGGTGTGTTGGGTCATTTTCCTGTTGAAAATCAAATGATAGTCTCACTAAGCCAAAACCAGATGGGATGGCGTATTGCTGCAGAATGCTGTGGTAGCCATGCTGGTTAAGTGTGCCTTGAATTCTATATAAATCAAAGACAGTGTCACCAGCAAAGCACCCCCACACCATCATACCTCCTCCTCCATGCTTCACATTGGGAACCACGCATGCGCAGATCATCGGTTCACTGACTCTGCGTCTCACAAAGACACGGCGGTTGGAACCAAAAATGTGGACTTGGTCTTTTACCAAATAGGGCTATTGTCTGTATACCACCCCTACCTTGTCACAACACAACCAATTGGCTGAAAGAAGGAAATACATTCCACAAATGTACTTTTAACAAGGCACACCTGTTAATTGAAATACATTCCAGGTGACTACCTCATGAAGCTGGTTGAGAGAATGCCAAGAGTATACAAAGCTGTCATCAAGGCAAAGGCTGGCTACTTTGAAGAATCTCAAATGTAAAATATATTTTGATTTGTTTAACACTTTCTTGCTTACTACATGATTCCATATGTGTTATTTCATAGTTTTTATGTCTTAACTATTATTCTACAATGTAGAAAATAGTAAAACAAATTAAAACACTGTGTTGAAAACGCTGTGCCTTCCTCTCGGCACTAGAATAGATTTAGGAAGCTATAGAAATGCATGTATTAATGTTTACATTCGATTTGGACACTTTCATTATTTTACAGGCATCTTAATGCATACTGTTAAAGTATATTATGTGTACATAAAAATGTAAAATGTAAAAATATATTTTAAAAACATTTTCTTTAAAGTAAACATTTTCTAGATTACTATACATCTCCCCAGCAAACCAAAATTGTTTTTGTGAAAGTTCCCAGAACATTCGTTCGGTTGCGGCAAATGTTCTCATAAGACAAAAACAATCCAGTTGTGATAATGATAAGACAATGTTTGTGTAGAACTTTTGTCTGATGTTTCCAGAACATTCCCACTCACATTAAGTTGTGGCAGTGTGTTTTAAAAACATTATTACATCATCTGGAAACCTAATGAGAATGTTTGGGGAATTCTTATTTGGTGATTGTTACATCATCTGGAAACCTAATGAGAATGTTTGGGGAATTCTTCTTTGGTGATTGTTACATCATCTGGAAACCTCATGAGAACGTTTGGGGAATTCTTCTTTGGTGATTGTTACATCATCTGGAAACCTCATGAGAACGTTTGGGGAATTCTTCTTTGGTGATTGTTACATCATCTGGAAACCTATTGAGAACGTTTGAGGAA
Source organism: Oncorhynchus masou masou (assembly GCF_036934945.1). NCBI lineage: Eukaryota > Metazoa > Chordata > Actinopteri > Salmoniformes > Salmonidae > Oncorhynchus > Oncorhynchus masou. Next base: position 72,572 of record NW_027006950.1, read on the forward strand.
TTCTTCTTTGGTGATTGTTACATCATCTGGAAACCTATTGAGAACGTTTGGGGAATTCTTCTTTGGTGATTGTTACATCATCTGGAAACCTATTGAGAACGTTTGGGGAATTCTTATTTGGTGATTGTTACATCATCTGGAAACCTATTGAGAATGATTGGGGAATTCTTCTTTGGTGATTGTTACATCATCTGGAAACCTATTAAGAACGTTTGGGGAATTCTTCTTTGGTGATTGTTACATCATCTGGAAACCTATTGAGAACGTTTGGGGAATTCTTCTTTGGTGATTGTTACATCATCTGGAAACCTATTGAGAACGTTTGGGGAATTCTTCTTTGGTGATTGTTACATCATCTGGAAACCTATTGAGAAAGTTTGGGGAATTCTTCTTTGGTGATTGTTACATCATCTGGAAACCTATTGAGAACGTTTGGGGAATTCTTCTTTGGTGATTGTTACAGATGTTGTGTATAACATTTTAGTGAACGTTCGAACATTCCAATGAGATTTCAGTTAAAATGGTTTTCTGAATAATTATTTGAATGTTTTTGGGACGTTATAATCCTAATGTTAGATAAAACAAAATGAATGGAAATCTAAGCTAATGTTCTAGGAATGTTCCCAGTTTGCTGGATATGCTAATAGATCCCAGAGGGTTTACTTCTAACAGTACCAACAACTAGAACAGGTCATGGTAGAAATAGTTTTAGTTACTTAGCTCCGTGGCCCTGGAATTCTCTCCTGAACATTTTGAAATGTGATGATCTAGTTTCGTCAGTGGAGTTTAAACCACTTGATCGATGTATATACCATAGAAGAGTGTAACTGTCTTTAGGATGTATATACCATAGAAGAGTGTAACTGTCTTTAGGATGTATATACCATAGAAGAGTGTAACTGTCTTTAGGATGTATATACCATAGAAGAGTGTAACTGTCTTTAGGATGTATATACCATAGAAGAGTGTAACTGTCTTTAGGATGTATATATCATAGAAGAGTGTAACTGTCTTTAGGATGTATATACCATAGAAGAGTGTAACTGTCTTTAGGATGTATATATCATAGAAGACTGTAACTGTCTTTAGGATGTATATATCATAGAAGAGTGTAACTGTCTTTAGGATGTATATACCATAGAAGAGTGTAACTGTCTTTAGGATGTATATACCATAGAAGACTGTAAGTGTCTTTAGGATGTATATACCATAGAAGAGTGTAACTGTCTTTAGGATGTATATATCATAGAAGAGTGTAACTGTCTTTAGGATGTATATACCATAGAAGAGTGTAACTGTCTTTAGGATGTATATACCATAGAAGAGTGTAACTGTCTTTAGGCCAGCTGTTTTTAGTCAAGACTTCCATGTTTTTTAACGTAAAATGTTTTTGTTGTACTGTATGTGTGGTTATAGTTTTGTTTAATGTTGTGTTAGTGTATGCATGTTGTTTTGTCTGAAACGTTGTTCTCCCTGCTGCTATTGGACCAGGTCTCTCTTGGAAAATAGATGTTATCTCAATGAGAAAACCCTGTATAACTGTATAAATAACGATCAAATAAAAACAAAATGAATCCAACAGGAGCCTGTCAGTCCAGCTCTATAGGAAGCCAGTCTGACGTAGATATTTCACTCTAGAACTGAAAGGCTGGTTCATTAACACACTGCTGGTAAACCCACTACAGAGTCACCAAGCCATCACCTCCAGAGATAGAGAACCTAGACAGGGCCTACGTCCCAAATGGCACCCCTTATTCCTATAGTAGTCTACTGTTGATCAGAGGAGAGCTCGTCTCTGGTCAAATGTAATGCACTACGAAGGGAACAGGAATCCATTGAGGACGCAGACCCAGGTTTGTTTGGTTTAGCCAGGGTTGGTGTTGATTATCACTAATGGGGCGGCAGCGTAGCCTAGTGGTTAGAGCGTTGGACTAGTAACCGGAAGGTTGCAAGTTCAAATCCCTGAGCTGACAAGGTACAAATCTGTCGTTCTGAACAGGCAGGTAACGCACTGTTCCTAGGCATTGTAAATAAAAATTTGTTCTTAACTGACTTGCCTAGTTAAATAAAGGTAATAGTGTTAGGATGCAGACTCAGGTTTGTGTGGTTCAGCCAGGGTTGGTGTTGATTATCACTAATGTCATCCAGTCTGTATATCTGCTCCCTCCCTTTAAATGGACCAGGGGTAGAAGTCCCCTCTTTATGAATAGATCTAGGATCAGTTTTACACTTCTCCCTATCCTAACCTTAACCGTTAGGGTTGTAAAACACTAAGCTGTCCCCAGATCAGTGGTGTTTCTAACCTCGGGTGTTTGAACCAGCCGTCATAACTACGAGTACAACTCTCATGGGAAACAGCTAACAGGTCATATCTGACGGGTTAGGGTCAGTTTTAGGTTTTAGCTAAACTTCCCTTTTCATTAAAGCAGTCTGCCCAGGTTGTTACATGTACCATGTCATACTATTCCTGACTGTAGGAGGGCACTCTGGAGTGGACCGACGGCAGTAACTATGGATACAGCTACTGGGATGGCAACCAGCCTGACGACGGCATACACCGCATCCCCGAAAAGGAAGACTGTGTCGAGATCTGGTACAGGCAGAACAGCGGTGAGACACACACAGGCGCGATAATGCATAAACACACACAGGCAGTCAATAATGCATAAACACACACAGGCAGTCAATAATGCATAAACACACACAGGCAGTCAATAATGCATAAACACACACAGGCAGTCAATAATGCATAAACACACACAGGCAGTCAATAATGCATAAACACACACAGGCAGTCAATAAGCATAAACACACACAGGCAGTCAATAATGCATAAACACACACAGGCAGTCAATAATGCATAAACACACACAGGCAGTCAATAATGCATAAACACACACAGGCAGTCAATAATGCATAAACACACACAGGCAATCAATAATGCATAAACACACACAGGCAGTCAATAAGCATAAACACACACAATAATGCATACACACAGTGTATTACCCAATAAAACATAACTGAGGTAAGGGATGATCTACAGGTTCATGATTGAGCCTGGGGATGACCTACAGGTTCATGATTGAGCCTGGGGATGACCTACAGGTTCATGATTGAGCCTGGGGATGACCTACAGGTTCATGATTGAGCCTGGGGATGACCTACAGGTTCATGATTGAGCCAGGGGATACCCCTAAAGGTTCATGATTGAGCCTGGGGATGACCTACAGGTTCATGATTGAGCCTGGGGATGACCTACAGGTTCATGATTGAGCCTGGGGATGACCTACAGGTTCATGATTGAGCCAGGGGATGACCTACAGGTTCATGACAGAGCCAGGGGATGATCTAAAGGTTCATGACAGAGCCAGGGGATACCCCTAAAGGTTCATAATTGGTCATTTTGGATGTGTTTCTCTGAGTTTCTGTCCAAGTATGTGTCCCTGCTGATCACACACACACACACACACACACACACACACACACACACACACACACACACACACACACACACACACACACACACACACACACACACACACACACACACACGCACACGCACACACACAACTGGGTGCCAGAACAGACACCTGTGTAATGAGTCACACACACATACGTCCGTAGCTGATGAGTCAGTCAGTCAATGTAGTGTTGTTTTTGTCTCTAACAGCGCTGTGTGTGTGTGTGTGTGTGTGTGTGTGTGTGTGTGTGTGTTTCTGACAGCGCTGAGGTCCTGGAATGATAACAGCTGTGACAAAGCCTTTCCCTTCGTGTGCAAGATCCCCACAGTGGACAACTAGACCTCCGGGGTCCAACACACACACACACACACACACACACACACACACACACACACACACACACACACACACACACACACACACACACACACACACACACACACACACACACACACACACACACACACACACACACACACACACACACACACAGAGCCCCACTGAAAACGATGATATTGGGGAACTTTCTTGCTGCTGATGTTGCCTTCTCCTTCCTCAACCTCCCTTTCTTCCTATCTTCCCTCAACCCTCCCTCTCTTCATCTCCTACCTCACCACTCCATCTCTTCTTATCTTCCCTCAACCCTCCCTCTCTTCATCTCCTACCTCACCACTCCCTCTCTTATTATCTTCCCTCAACCCTCACTCTCTTCATCTCCTACCTCACCCCTCCCTCTCTTCTTCTCCTCCCTCAACCCTCCCTCCCTCCCTCCCTCCCTCCCTCCCTCCCTCCCTCCCTCCCTCCCTCCCATAGTATAATGCACTAGGTATTGAATAGGGTGCCATTCACGACATCACACACACAAAGGAATACATGGGACTTATCATGTGAAGGCCAGTCATCAACCATCCTTCCTTCCTTCCCTCCATCGCTCATCCCTCATCCTTCCTCCCTCATCCCTTCTTCCTTCCTTCCTTCCTTCCTTCCTTCCTTCCTTCCTTCCTTCCTTCCTTCCTTCCTTCCTTCCTTCCTTCCTTCCATCTCTCCTTTCTTCCATCCTTCCATCTCTCCTTTCTTCCTTCCTTTCATCCATCCCTCATTCCTTCCCTCAATCCCTTCTTCCTTTCCTCGATCCCTCTGCTTTTCTCTTCGAAAAGTAGGTATCTGTTAGAAGTTGGACTGCCGGTGTCTCAGCAGTCTGCGTTCTGTTCTGAAGCAGCCGGTCCTTCAGCAGTCTGCATTCTGTTCTGAAGCAGCCGGTCCTTCAGCAGTCTGCATTCTGTTCTGAAGCAGCCGGTCCTTCAGCAGTCTGCATTCTGTTCTGAAGCAGCCGGTCCTTCAGCAGTCTGCGTTCTGTTCTGAAGCAGCCGGTCCTTCAGCATTCTGTTCTGAAGCAGCCGGTCCTTCAGCAGTCTGCGTTCTGTTCTGAAGCAGCCCGGTCCTTCAGCAGTCTGCATTCTGTTCTGAAGCAGCCCGGTCCTTCAGCAGTCTGCATTCTGTTCTGAAGCAGCCCGGTCCTTCAGCAGTCTGCATTCTGTTCTGAAGCAGCCGGTCCTTCAGCATTCTGTTCTGAAGCAGCCCGGTCCTTCAGCAGTCTGCATTCTGTTCTGAAGCAGCCGGTCCTTCAGCAGTCTGCGTTCTGTTCTGAAGCAGCCGGTCCTTCAGCAGTCTGCATTCTGTTCTGAAGCAGCCGGTCCTTCAGCATTCTGTTCTGAAGCAGCCGGTCCTTCAGCAGTCTGCGTTCTGTTCTGAAGCAGCCCGGTCCTTCAGCAGTCTGCATTCTGTTCTGAAGCAGCCGGTCCTTCAGCAGTCTGCATTCTGTTCTGAAGCAGCCGGTCCTTCAGCATTCTGTTCTGAAGCAGCCCGGTCCTTCAGCAGTCTGCATTCTGTTCTGAAGCAGCCCGGTCCTTCAGCAGTCTGCATTCTGTTCTGAAGCAGCCGGTCCTTCAGCAGTCTGCATTCTGTTCTGAAGCAGCCGGTCCTTCAGCAGTCTGCGTTCTGTTCTGAAGCAGCCCGGTCCTTCAGCAGTCTGCATTCTGTTCTGAAGCAGCCAGTCCTTCAGCAGTCTGCATTCTGTTCTGAAGCAGCCCGGTCCTTCAGCATTCTGTTCTGAAGCAGCCGGTCCTTCAGCAGTCTGTTCTGAAGCAGCCGGTCCTTCAGCAGTCTGCATTCTGTTCTGAAGCAGCCGGTCCTTCAGCAGTCTGCATTCTGTTCTGAAGCAGCCCGGTCCTTCAGCAGTCTGCGTTCTGTTCTGAAGCAGCCCGGTCCTTCAGCAGTCTGCGTTCTGTTCTGAAGCAGCCGGTCCTTCAGCAGTCTGCATTCTGTTCTGAAGCAGCCAGTCCTTCAGCAGTCTGCGTTCTGTTCTGAAGCAGCCCGGTCCTTCAGCAGTCTGCGTTCTGTTCTGAAGCAGCCGGTCCTTCAGCAGTCTGTTCTGAAGCAGCCAGTCCTTCAGCAGTCTGCATTCTGTTCTGAAGCAGCCGGTCCTTCAGCAGTCTGTTCTGAAGCAGCCGGTCCTTCAGCAGTCTGCATTCTGTTCTGAAGCAGCCCGGTCCTTCAGCAGTCTGCATTCTGTTCTGAAGCAGCCGGTCCTTCAGCAGTCTGTTCTGAAGCAGCCAGTCCTTCAGCAGTCTGCATTCTGTTCTGAAGCAGCCGGTCCTTCAGCAGTCTGTTCTGAAGCAGCCGGTCCTTCAGCAGTCTGCATTCTGTTCTGAAGCAGCCCGGTCCTTCAGCAGTCTGCGTTCTGTTCTGAAACAGCCGGTCCTTCAGCAGTCTGCGTTCTGTTCTGAAGCAGCCGGTCCTTCAGCAGTCTGCATTCTGTTCTGAAGCAGCCGGTCCTTCAGCAGTCTGCATTCTGTTCTGAAGCAGCCGGTCCTTCAGCAGTCTGCATTCTGTTCTGAAGCAGCCAGTCCTTCAGCAGTCTGCGTTCTGTTCTGAAGCAGCCCGGTCCTTCAGCAGTCAGCATTCTGTTCTGAAGCAGCTGGTCCTTCAGCAGTCTGCATTCTGTTCTGAAGCAGCCGGTCCTTCAGCAGTCTGCATTCTGTTCTGAAGCAGCCCGGTCCTTCAGCATTCTGCATTCTGTTCTGAAGCAGCCGGTCCTTCAGCAGTCTGCATTCTGTTCTGAAGCAGCCGGTCCTTCAGCAGTCTGCGTTCTGTTCTGAAACAGCCGGTCCTTCAGCAGTCTGCATTCTGTTCTGAAGCAGCCGGTCCTTCAGCAGTCTGCGTTCTGTTCTGAAGCAGCCGGTCCTTCAGCAGTCTGCATTCTGTTCTGAAGCAGCCCGGTCCTTCAGCATTCTGTTCTGAAGCAGCCGGTCCTTCAGCAGTCTGCATTCTGTTCTGAAGCAGCCCGGTCCTTCAGCAGTCTGCATTCTGTTCTGAAGCAGCCCGGTCCTTCAGCAGTCTGCATTCTGTTCTGAAGCAGCCCGGTCCTTCAGCATTCTGTTCTGAAGCAGCCGGTCCTTCAGCAGTCTGCATTCTGTTCTGAAGCAGCCGGTCCTTCAGCAGTCTGCATTCTGTTCTGAAGCAGCCCGGTCCTTCAGCATTCTGTTCTGAAGCAGCCGGTCCTTCAGCAGTCTGCATTCTGTTCTGAAGCAGCCCGGTCCTTCAGCATTCTGTTCTGAAGCAGCCCGGTCCTTCAGCAGTCTGCGTTCTGTTCTGAAGCAGCCGGTCCTTCAGCAGTCTGCATTCTGTTCTGAAGCAGCCGGTCCTTCAGCAGTCTGTTCTGAAGCAGCCAGTCCTTCAGCATTCTGTTCTGAAGCAGCCGGTCCTTCAGCATTCTGTTCTGAAGCAGCCGGTCCTTCAGCAGTCTGCATTCTGTTCTGAAGCAGCCGGTCCTTCAGCAGTCTGTTCTGAAGCAGCCGGTCCTTCAGCATTCTGTTCTGAAGCAGCCGGTCCTTCAGCAGTCTGCATTCTGTTCTGAAGCAGCCGGTCCTTCAGCAGTCTGCATTCTGTTCTGAAGCAGCCGGTCCTTCAGCAGTCTGCATTCTGTTCTGAAGCAGCCGGTCCTTCAGCATTCTGTTCTGAAGCAGCCCGGTCCTTCAGCAGTCTGCGTTCTGTCCTGTGTTCCTTCTCACCTCTTCACCCTGCAGCCCTGTTACCACTAAGATACTTTGATGTTTGGTCAACTCTCAAATGGTACCCTATTCCCTATGTAGGGCACAACTTTATGACAGAGCTCTATGTGACTCAGGTCAACAGTAGTGCACTGTAAAAGGAACTAGTGTGCTATTTGAGACAGTTGTTGTTGATGTGTATGTGTGAACGTTTACATGTACTCCCATGTAGTAGATCTAGGACCAATCACCAATACTTTGATCAATTCTTTAATACATTTAATAAGAAAAACAGACTGTGGTTGTTTTGTGTCTTGACTGTTTGAGTTCCTTCTCCATCACACGCTCAGCCTTAACCACCACAACACATTGGTAAACAACCTTATTCAACAAACAACCTTATTCTAGGGAAGCTATAGAACCACCCGGTAGTGACAGTACATAGGACTTACCACGCTTCTATTTGATAAGTATGTACTAAAAAGACAACAACACACGGATCTTACCTGCACCTCGTTAGTTAATTAAACTGAGCAGGTACACTAAAGAAAGAGTGGTAAGTAAGAACAGCTAGTTAGAGCAGTAGTTATATAACCAACCACTGTAGTTACTATGAAGAGACCAGGACAGTAGTTATATAACCAACCACTGTAGTTACTATGAAGAGACCACGACAGTAGTTATATAACCAACCACTGTAGTTACTATGGAGAGACCAGGACAGTAGTTATATAACCAACCACTGTAGTTACTATGAAGAGACCAGGACAGTAGTTATATAACCAACCACTGTAGTTACTATGAAGAGACCACGACAGTAGTTATATAACCAACCACTGTAGTTACAATGAAGAGACCAGGACAGTAGTTATATAACCAACCACTGTAGTTACTATGGAGAGACCAGGACAGTAGTTATATAACCAACCACTGTAGTTACTAGGAAGAGACCAGGACAGTAGTTATATAACCAACCACTGTAGTTACTATGAAGAGACCAGGACAGTAGTTATATAACCAACCACTGTAGTTACTATGAAGAGACCAGGACAGTAGTTATATAACCAACCACTGTAGTTACTATGAAGAGACCAGGACAGTAGTTATATAACCAACCATTGTAGTTACTATGAAGAGACCAGGTCAGTAGTTACATAACCAACCACTGTAGTTACTATGAAGAGACCAGGACAGTAGTTATATAACCAACCACTGTAGTTACTATGAAGAGACCAGGTCAGTAGTTACATAACCAACCACTGTAGTTACTATGGAGAGACCAGGACAGTAGTTATATAACCAACCACTGTAGTTACTATGAAGAGACCAGGACAGTAGTTATATAACCAACCACTGTAGTTACTATGAAGAGACCAGGACAGTAGTTATATAACCAACCACTGTAGTTACTATGGAGAGACCAGGACAGTAGTTATATAACCAACCACTGTAGTTACTATGGAGAGACCAGGACAGTAGTTATATAACCAACCACTGTAGTTACTATGGAGAGACCAGGACAGTAGTTATATAACCAACCACTGTAGTTACTATGATGAGACCAGGACAGTAGTTATATAACCAACCACTGTAGTTACTATGAAGAGACCAGGACAGTAGTTATATAACCAACCACTGTAGTTACTATGGAGAGACCAGGACAGTAGTTATATAACCAACCACTGTAGTTACTAGGAAGAGACCAGGACAGTAGTTATATAACCAACCACTGTAGTTACTATGAAGAGACCAGGACAGTAGTTATATAACCAACCACTGTAGTTACTATGAAGAGACCAGGACAGTAGTTATATAACCAACCACTGTAGTTACTATGAAGAGACCAGGACAGTAGTTATATAACCAACCACTGTAGTTACTATGAAGAGACCAGGACAGTAGTTATATAACCAACCACTGTAGTTACTAGACGTGTCGTTATGGAAGAGACCAGGACAGTAGTTATATAACCAACCACTGTAGTTACTATGAAGAGACCACGACAGTAGTTATATAACCAACCACTGTAGTTACTAGACATGTCGTTATGGAAGAGACCTGGACTTTATAAGTGTAGTGAGGTGTGTGTACATCCCAAAGTACACCCTAAAATACCCATTGGGCTCTGTTGAAATGTAGCACACTACAAAGTGAATAGAGGGTTATTTGGGAAGCAACAGGTTATGTGTTGCCTTGTCTATTGTAAGGGGGGGGTGGTTTAGCCTAAGAGATGGGTTGTCAGTACAGATTGACCAGGCAGTGACCTGGAAGGTGTGAGGCTGAGGGAGCAGGGGATTAAGGGGGTTTGAACTGGCAACTCCACCTTTAGATAATTCCCCTCAAAACAAAACAGGGGCAGAAAAAAGTGTGTGTTGTGTGTCCCTGTCTCAGCTGGTTCCCAGTGTTCCTTAGCTCTGTGGCAGAGAGCCATGTCGGATCTCCCTGTGTGTGTGTGTGTGTGCATATCAGGGTCTGTGTCCCACGCCTCCTTTGTTAAGCGTGGGCATTCCTCTCCAACCAAAACAACCGGAACATTCACACACACACACACTATATGGTCATGTTGTGTGTGACCCGTAGCTGTTAGCCCATGGAGAGGTTAAGCTGATCATGTTCCTACACACACCGCACACACACACACACACACACACACACACACACCGCACACACACACACACACACACACACACACACACACACACACACACACACACACACACACACACACACACACACACACACACACACACACACACACACACACACACACACACACACACACACACACACACATACATACACACACACACACACACACACACACACACACACACACTGATTCATCATTGCACAACCATTGAGCTTTATTTGGTGTTTTATTGGATGCAAAACAACAACTTTGATATGGAAACATCACAAAGGTCTGGGAGAGGTGGAAGAGGTCTGGGAGAGGTGGAAGAGGTCTGGGAGAGGTGGAAGAGGTCTGGGAGAGGTGGAAGAGGTCTGGGAGTGGTGGAAGAGGTCTGGGAGAGGTGGAAGAGGTCTGGGAGAGGTGGAAGAGGTCTGGGAGTGGTGGAAGAGGTCTGGGAGAGGTGGAAGATGTCTGGGAGAGGTGGAAGAGGTCTGGGAGAGGTGGAAGAGGTCTGGGAGAGGTGGAAGAGGTCTGGGAGTGGTGGAAGAGGTCTGGGAGAGGTGGAAGAGGTCTGGGAGAGGTGGAAGAGGTCTGGGAGTGGTGGAAAAGGTCTGGGAGAGGTGGAAGAGGTCTGGGAGAGGTGGAAGAGGTCTGGGAGAGGTGGAAGAGGTCTGGGAGTGGTGGAAGAGGTCTGGGAGAGGTGGACGAGGTCTGGGAGAGGTGGAAGAGGTCTGGGAGTGGTGGAAGAGGTCTGGGAGAGGTGGAAGAGGTCTGGGAGAGGTGGAAGAGGTCTGGGAGAGGTGGAAGAGGTCTGGGAGTGGTGGAAAAGGTCTGGGAGAGGTGGAAGAGGTCTGGGAGAGGTGGAAGAGGTCTGGGAGAGGTGGAAGAGGTCTGGGAGAGGTGGAAGAGGTCTGGGAGAGGTGGAAGAGGTCTGGGAGAGGTGGAAGAGGTAGGTAACCGTGTGTATGTCTATGTACATCTTACTATTAACAAACATCCAGTCTTTAAACATCCACTGTGCCAGGACTTCCACTACAAGACAGAGCTGTACAGCTAGGAGAGATTCATAAGTCAGACAGTTAACACAGGAACTATTGCTTTGGGTCAGACACAGCGACATTGTAACTATAATGACCAGGGGCTGTATTTATATCAAGTCTCTCAGAGTAGGAACGCTGTTCTGGTATCAGGTCCCCATGTCCTGTCCAAATCATCTCAATCGTTGATATTTAAAAGAGCAAACTTATCTCAGATCAGCACGCACTTCCACTCTGAGATGTTTGATACGTTGACACGGCCCCAGGTGTCTTCAACAACAAAAAACAACCAGTTGCTCTTGACAGCGATTGTACCACCAGATTATATGTGTTTATACTCAATGAAACAGATGAGTCAAACTAACGTAGAGACACACGTAGTACCAAAACAGACAGCAAATATCACCGGTTCCAGATAGAGGAACACTGGCGCACACACAGACTGGCAGACCACAACATATCATGTCTGTCCCAAATTACACCCTATTCCCTATGTAGTGCACTACTTTCGACCAGAGACCTATGGGCCCTATTCCCTATACAGTGCACTACTTTAGACCAGAGACCTACGGGCCCTATTCCCTATATAGTGCACTACGTTTGACCAGAGACCTATGGGCCCTATTCCCTATATAGTACACTACGTTTGACCAGAAACCTATGGGCCCTATTCCCTATGTAGTGCACTACTTTCGACCAGAAACCTATGGGCCCTATTCCCTATGTAGTGCACTATGTTTGACCAGAGGCCTATGGGCCCTATTCCCTATGTAGTGCACTACGTTTGACCAGGGGCCTATGGGCCCTATTCCCTATGTAGTGCACTACTTTCGACCAGAGACCTATGGGCCCTATTCCCTATGTAGTGCACTACTTTTGACCAGAGACCTATGGGCCCTATTCCCTATACAGTGCACTACTTTAGACCAGAGACCTATGGGCCCTATTCCCTATATAGTGCACTACTTTAGACCAGAGACCTATGGGCCCTATTCCCTATATAGTGCACTACTTTAGACCAGAGACCTATGGGCCCTGTTCCCTATGTAGTGCACTACGTTTGACCAGAGACCTATGGGCCCTATTCCCTATATAGTGCACTACTTTAGACCAGAGACGTATGGGCCCTATTCCTTATGTAGTGCACTACTTTAGACCAGAGACCTATGGGCCCTATTCCCTATGTAGTGCACTACTTTAGACCAGAGACCTATGGGCCCTATTCCCTATATAGTGCACTACTTTTGACCAGAGGCCTATAGGGTACACTTTCTCGGGAACAGGGTGCTATTTAGGACATATTAAACCCCAGTAAGAACTCTATAGTGCAGTACTGTTGACAGAGGGTCCCTCTATAGTGCAGTACTGTTGACAGAGGGTCCCTCTATAGTGCAGTACTGTTGACAGAGGGTCCCTCTATAGTGCAGTACTGTTGACAGAGGGTCCCTCTATAGCGCAGTACTGTTGACAGAGGGTCTCTCTATAGTGCAGTACTGTTGACAGAGGGTCCCTCTATAGTGCAGTACTGTTGACAGAGGGTCCCTCTATAGTGCAGTACTGTTGACAGAGGGTCCCTCTATAGTGCAGTACTGTTGACAGAGGGTCCCTCTATAGTGCAGTACTGTTGACAGAGGGTCCCTCTATAGCGCAGTACTGTTGACAGAGGGTCCCTCTATAGTGCAGTACTGTTGACAGAGGGTCCCTCTATAGTGCAGTACTGTTGACAGAGGGTCCCTCTATAGTGCAGTACTGTTGACAGAGGGTCCCTCTATAGTGCAGTACTGTTGACAGAGGGTCCCTCTATAGCGCAGTACTGTTGACAGAGGGTCCCTCTATAGTGCAGTACTGTTGACAGAGGGTCCCTCTATAGTGCAGTACTGTTGACAGAGGGTCCCTCTAAAGTGCAATACTGTTGACAGAGGGTCCCTCTATAGCGCAGTACTGTTGACAGAGGGTCCCTCTATAGTTACATTTGGACTAAAACCCTACGTGCCATGATTGTGCACTACATAGGCAGCAGGGTTCCACTTGGGATGCAGCCTGTGTTTGTGGTGACCGAGCTGGAGGAGGAGGAGGAGGAGGAGGAGGAGGAGGAGGAGGAGGAGAAAGCTCAGTAAAATCACTACTTGTTTGGTTCTAGATTAAAGCTGTGAAACGCTGAGAAAAAAACATGTTTAAAAACCCGTTTTAAAAGTTGACGACACACAATCTGTTCTTCTCGTTCAGCTCTACTCTTTTCTTTTGTACAATACCTAAAAACATCTTCTAACTACATCATCTAACTACATCATCTAACTATGTCATCTAACTACATCATCTAACTACATCATCTATGTTATCTAACTACATCATCTAACTACATCATCTAACGACGTCATCTAACTACATCATCTAACTACGTTATCTAACCAAATCATCTAACTACATCATCTAACTACATCATCTAACTACATCACCTAACGACGTCATCTAACTACATCATCTAACTACATCATCTAACAACATCATCTAACTACATCATCTAACTACATCCTCTAACTACATCATCTAACTATGTTATCTAACTACATCATCTAACTACATCATCTAACTATGTTATCTAACTACATCATCTAACTACATCATCTAACTACGTTTACATCGATTTGTTCATTTTTCCTTAACAGCAGAAAAGGCCATAAATATATACACACAGAAAAACAATTCTGAGATAAATATATATCTAATATATCTATATATTTATATATATATGCATCAATTTGACAGAAAATTTAAAAATTATTATCTTCACTAGCACAGTATATTTAGTATTTATACTTTTTTCATCACTTGTAATACAATCTTCACTGTAAAGTTGGCTGAACTAGGCTTGATACAGTATTGTACAGAATCATAATGTGTCCCAAATGGAACCCTGTTCCCTATATGGTGCACTAACTATTGACCTATGGAGGTGAACCTAGGGTCTCTGATCAAAGCACTGCACTACATTGGGAATAGGGTGCCATTTGGGACAACCACAGCAGAAACAGAGGCAGAATTTCCACCATAGACTTGGATAGACAGCTCTAGCGCCACAAAGCCTGTTGTAGCATGGGCAAGGCCCAGGACTTCCACCATTTTGAAGTAGTCAACTGGCTGGGACTTGCTATCGGTCAGGAAAGGATGACAGAAATTCCATCCAGGTCAGTAGGACTGATCAGTCAATGAATTATACTATACTAACATTACATAACTGCAGGTGCCAGTATATCACCAACCTTGTCTTTATACCTGTTCAGACAACACCCACCAGGGGGCAGTATATCACCAACCTTGTCTTTATACCCGTTCAGACAACACCCTCCAGGGGGCAGTAAATCACCAACCTTGTCTTTATACCTGTTCGGACAACACCCTCGAGGAGGCAGTAAATCACCAACCTTGTCTTTATACCTGTTCAGACAACACCCTCCAGGGGGCAGTAAATCACCAACCTTGTCTTTATACCTGTTCAGACAACACCCACCAGGGGGCAGTATATCACCAACCTTGTCTTTATACCTGTTCGGACAACACCCTCGAGGAGGCAGTAAATCACCAACCTTGTCTTTATACCTGTTCAGACAACACCCTCCAGGGGGCAGTATATCACCAACCTTGTCTTTATACCTGTTCAGACAACACCCTCCAGGGGGCAGTAAATCACCAACCTTGTCTTTATACCTGTTCAGACAACACCCTCCAGGGGCAGTAAATCACCAACCTTGTCTTTATACCTGTTCAGACAACACCCTCCAGGGGGCAGTATATCACCAACCATGTCTTTATACCTGTTCAGACAACACCCTCCAGGGGGCAGTATATCACCAACCTTGTCTTTATACCTGTTCAGACAACACCCTCCAGGGGGCAGTAAATCACCAACCTTGTCTTTATACCTGTTCAGACAACACCCTCCAGGGGGCAGTATATCACCAACCTTGTCTTTATACCTGTTCAGACAACACCCTCCAGGGGGCAGTAAATCACCAACCTTGTCTTTATACCTGTTCAGACAACACCCTCCAGTGGGCAGTAAATCACCAACCTTGTCTTTATACCTGTTCAGACAACACCCTCCAGGGGGCAGTAAATCACCAACCTTGTCTTTATACCTGTTCAGACAACACCCTCCAGGGGGCAGTTACGCACCCTTTAAGTTTGTTCACTGACTCATAGAAAAATTAGTAGTAGAAACTACTTTAAAATGGAGAAAGCCCTCAATGGCGCTGCCCATGCTGTCACAGTAGCCATTATGTAACAGATGTGAAGATGAGCCCTCTATCCAACTCTATGATTTCCACAGACAGTAAAGTTTGAATCCACTTCCAACTATTTCAAACCATCGATTATCAGCAACCGTTAGTTAGTCAAC
This sequence comes from Oncorhynchus masou masou, assembly GCF_036934945.1. NCBI lineage: Eukaryota > Metazoa > Chordata > Actinopteri > Salmoniformes > Salmonidae > Oncorhynchus > Oncorhynchus masou. The sequence goes on from NW_027006950.1 coordinate 88,150, forward strand.
CACTTCAGAGAACATCAACTATTTTTTTAATCAGTTAATGGCTGCATCCCAAATCAAAATATAGCACCCTGTTACCTAAATAGTGCCCTACTTTTGACCAGGGCCCAGTAGTGTACTGTGTACGGAATAGGGTGTAATTTGGGACGCAAAACAATGTGTTGTCAGTTGAACACTGTGAAGAGCAGAGGCATGGTCTCAACCTAGGGACTCGGTCCACTGTACCTGTGTTAGCACCAGTCTGTCAGCACTGAGGCACTACAACCATGCTCGCACCACAGGCACCTGGTAACCCAATACAGCTGGGTTAGGGCACCTGGTAACCCAGTGTATAAGGGCACCTGGAAACCCAATGTATAAGGGCACCTGGAAACCCAATGTATAAGGGCACCTGGTAACCCAGTCAATAAGGGCACCTGGTAACCCAGTGTATAAGGGCACCTGGTAGGGGCCCATAGGGAGGAGGGGGCCATAGGGATGAGGGGGCCATAGGGAGGAGGGGCCCATAGGGAGGAGGGGCCCATAGGGAGGAGGGGCCCATAGGGAGAAGGGGCCCATAGTCTAAAGTAGTGCACTATATAGGGAATAGGGTACCATTTGGGACACAACCTCTGTCTCTGGTCACACCGCTAGGCGGCTGGGAGGTCAGTCAGGAAGGTGAGGGGTAAGAGAGGCAGCAATTTTGGAGAGCTGAGGACGGTTCATCTTGTTGACAGGGCCTGATTAATGCAGGGCCTGATTAATGCAGGGCCTGATTAATGCAGGGGCTGAAGCCCCGAGGCCCTTGAGGCAGAGAAAAATAGAAATGTATACATCTATTATTATTTTTTACTGGAACCTCCAACCGTAGGCCTGGGGCCCGGGGCTGAGACAAATATATATATTTTACAGTTAAATAACGTCTTTACTATTAGGTTCATTAAAAATGTTGAGCCCTGCCTATGATTTCTTAATCCGGCCCTGCTGGTGGCCTTGACCCAGACCTCTGTCTCTCCTTCCTTCTCTCCCTCTCTCTTCTCTCTCTGTGTCCCTCTCTTTTCTCTCTGTGTCCCTCTCTCTTCTCTCTCTGTGTCCCTCTCCCTGTCTCTCTCTCTCTCATCCTCTCACCCCCTTTTCTCACCTCCCTGACCTCTAACCTCTAAATCCTGACCCCCTTTCCTCTTCCTCTTTCCTACTGTGTACCTCAACACTTTGAGCTTATACCTCTCCTCCTGACCTCTGACCCTTAACCTCTAACTCCTGATCCCTCTCCAGCTCTATCATGTGACCTCCAGCGATGCAGGGGAGACGCGGTCACACTCTGCCCGTGAGCGCAGGCTGTGCCACTGTTCAACCGGAGTTCTTTGACTGGCCAACAGGTGGCGCCAGTGGGAGTTCTCAGGGGGACCCGTGGAGAACTGGCCAATCACGATCCTCCCCACAAAATCATTACTGCTCTTCATGTTGTGGCCGTACACTTGAGGGAGGCGGAGAGAGGGGAGGAGGTAGGGGAGAGAGGAGTGAGGGGGAGAGAGGGGGAGAGAGGGGAGGTGGTAGGGGGAGAGAGGAGAGAGGGGGAGGTAGGGGAGAGAGAAGAGAGGGGGAGGTAGGGGAGAGAGGAGGGAGGGAGAGTAGGGGGAGAGAGGGGGGAGGTAGGGGAGAGAGGAGAGAGGGAGAGAGAGGGGGAGGAGGTAGGGGAGAGAGGAGGGAGGGAGGGAGAGGGGGAGGAGGTAGGGGGAGAGAGGAGAGAGGGGAGAGGGAGAGGGGGAGAGAGGGGGGAGAGGGAGGTGTGGGTTAGTTGCATATACAGTTGAATGAAATCTGCTTGTATCAGACATTATTCTACACATCATCCTCAGAAAGACCTTACTCCTCCCTCCCCCTCCCTCCCTCCCCCTCCCTCCCTCCCTCCCTCCCTACTCCCTCCCCCCCCTCCCTTACTCCTCCCTCCCCCTCCCTCCCTCCCCCCTCCCTTACTCCTCCCTCCCCTCCCGTACTCCACCCTCCCTTACTCCTCCCTCCCCCTTACTCCCTCCCTCCCCTTACTCCTCCCCTCCCTTACTCCTCCCTCCTTTCTCCTCCCTCCTGCCTTACTCCTCCCTCCCCCTCCCTCCTTCCCCTTACTCCTCCCTCCCTCCCTCCCTCCCTTACTCCTCCCTCCCTCCCTCCCTTACTCCTCCCCCCCCCTCCCTCCCTTACTCCTCCCTCCATCCCTCCCTCCCCTTACTCCCTCCCTCCCTCCCCCTCCCTCCCTCCCTTACTCCTCCTCCCTCCCTCCCTCCCTTACTCCTCCCTCCATCCCTCCCTCCCTTACTCCTCCCTCCCTCCCCCTCCCTCCCTCCCTTACTCCTCCCTCCCTCCCTTACTCCTCCCTCCCCCCTCCCTCCCTTACTCCTCCCTCCCTCCCTCCCTCCCTCCCTCCCTCCCTCCCTTACTCCTCCCTCCCTCCCCTCCCTCCCTCCCTCCCTCCCTCCCTCCCTTGCTCCCCCTCCCTCCCTTACTCCTCCCTCCATCCCTCCCTCCCTTACTCCTCCCTCCCTCCATCCCTCCCTTACTCCTCCCTCCCTCCCTCCCTCCCTCCCTCCCTCCCTCCCTTACTCCCTCCCTCCCTTACTCCTCCCTCCCTCCCTTACTCCTCCCTCCATCCCTCCCTCCCTTACTCCCTCCCTCCCTCCCTCCCCCTCCCTCCCTTACTCCTCCCTCCATCCCTCCCTCCCTTACTCCTCCCTCCCCCCCCCTCCCTCCCTCCCTTACTCCTCCCTCCCTCCCTCCCTTACTCCCTTACTCCTCCCTCCCCCCTCCCTCCCTTACTCCTCCTCCCTCCCTCCCTCCCTCCCTCTCTGTTTGTTGTGTAGCAGGTCTCATGTATGTTTTATTACTGGTGACTCAGACAGGGACGTAGGTGTGTTTGGAAGCAGAAAGCAGACCGTGGAACACCGGGTGCAGAGCACAGAGCAAAGAACAACTCAGGGAACATTTACAATATATTCAACTCTGCAAAAACCTGACATAAGACAGTCTCTCTGCCCCTTTCTCTCTCTCTCTCTCTCACTCTCTCTCTCTCTCTCTCTCTCTCTCACCTCCTCTCTCTGCCCCTTTCTCTCTCTCTCTCACTCTCTCTCTCTCTCTCTCTCTCTCTCTCTCTCTCTCTCTCTCTCTCACCTCCTCTCTCTGCCCCTTTCTCAATCTCTCTCTCTCTCTTTGCCTCTTTCTCAATCTCTCTCTCTCTCTGCCCCTTTCTCAATCTCTCTCTCTCTCTCTCTCTCTCTCTCTCTCTCTCTCTCTCTGCCCCTTTCTCAATCTCTCTCTCTCTCTCTCTCTCTCTGCCCCTTTCTCAATCCCTCTCGCTCTCTCTCTGCCCCTTTCTCAATCTCTCTCTCTCTCTCTCTCTCTGCCCCTTTCTCAATCTCAATCTCTCACTCTCTCAATTCAATTAAGGGGCTTTATTGTTATGGGAAACACATGTTTACATTGGCAAAGCAAGTAAAATAGATAATAAATAAAAATGAACAGTAAATATCACAATCACAGAAGTTCCAAAAGAATAAAGATAATTCAAATCTCATATTATGTATATGTACAGTGCAAATAAATAAACATAACTATGGGTTGTATTTACAATGGTGTTTGTTTTTCACTGGTTGTCTTTTCTCGTGGCAACAGGTCACACATCTTGCTGCTGTGATGGCACACTGTGGAATTTCACCCAGTAGATATGGGAGTTTATCAAAATTGATTTGTTTTGAAATGATTTGTGGGTCTGTGTAATCTGAGGGAAATATGTGTCTCTAATATGGTCATACATTTGGCAGGAGGTTAGGAAGTGCAGCTCAGTTTCCACCTCATTTTGTGGGCAGTGAGCACATCGCCTGTCTTCTCTTGAGAGCCAATAACAAGTCTGTACATAGTCAAAGCTTTCTTAATGTTGGGTGAGTCAAAGGCATTGTGTCCTCTCTGTTAAGGGACAAATAACATTCAAGTTGGCTCATTTTTTTTGTTCAGTCTGTCAAGTAATTTTATTTTTGTTTTCTCATGATTTGGTTGGGTCTATTTGTGTTGCTGTCCTGGGTCTCTGTAGGGTCTGTTTGTGTTTGTGAACAGATCCGCAGGACCAGCTTGCTTAGGGGACTCTTCGCCAGGTTCCTCTCTCTGTAGGTTATGGCTTTGTTATGGAAGGTTTGGGAATCGCTTCCTTTTAGGTGGTTGTAGACCCAGCAAGATACAGGGAATCAGGGAAAATAAATAAAGGAAACCATCAGTCATGAATCATCGACTCTCTGAGAGGACCTGTTTAACACAACATCCTCCTACTACCTCTCTGAGAGGACCTGTTTAACACAACACCCTCCTACTACCTCTCTGAGAGGACCTGTTTAACACAACATCCTCCTACTACCTCTCTGAGAGGACCTGTTTAACACAACACCCTCCTACTACCTCTCTGAGAGGACCTGTTTAACACAACATCCTCCTACTACCTCTCTGAGAGGACCTGTTTAACACAACATCCTCCTACTAACTCTCTGATAGGACCTGTTTAACACAACATCCTCCTACTACCTCTCTGAGAGGACCTGTTTAACACAACACCCTCCTACTACCTCTCTGAGAGGACCTGTTTAACACAACATCCTCCTACTACCTCTCTGACAGGACCTGTTTAACACAACACCCTCCTACTACCTCTCTGAGAGGACCTGTTTAACACAACATCCTCCTACTACCTCTCTGAGAGGACCTGTTTAACACAACATCCTCCTACTACCTCTCTGAGAGGACCTGTTTAACACAACACCCTCCTACTACCTCTCTGAGAGGACCTGTTTAACACAACATCCTCCTACTACCTCTCTGAGAGGACCTGTTTAACACAACGTCCTCCTACTACCTCTCTGAGAGGACCTGTTTAACACAACGTCCTCCTACTACCTCTCTGAGAGGACCTGTTTAACACAACATCCTCCTACTACCTCTCTGAGAGGACCTGTTTAACACAACATCCTCCTACTACCTCTCTGAGAGGACCTGTTTAACACAACATCCTCCTACTACCTCTCTGAGAGGACCTGTTTAACACAACATCCTCCTACTACCTCTCTGAGAGGACCTGTTTAACACAACATCCTCCTACTACCTCTCTGAGAGGACCTGTTTAACACAACATCCTCCTACTACCTCTCTGAGAGGACCTGTTTAACACAACGTCCTCCTACTACCTCTCTGAGAGGACCTGTTTAACACAACATCCTCCTACTACCTCTCTGAGAGGACCTGTTTACCACAACATCCTCCTACTACCTCTCTGAGAGGACCTGTTTTAAACATCCTCCTACTACCTCTCTGAGAGGACCTGTTTAACACAACATCCTCCTACTACCTCTCTGATAGGACCTGTTTAACACAACATCCTCCTACTACCTCTCTGAGAGGACCTGTTTAACACAACATCCTCCTACTACCTCTCTGACAGGACCTGTTTAACACAACACCCTCCTACTACCTCTCTGAGAGGACCTGTTTAACACAACATCCTCCTACTACCCTCTGAGAGGACCTGTTTAACACAACATCCTCCTACTACCTCTCTGAGAGGACCTGTTTAACACAACACCCTCCTACTACCTCTCTGAGAGGACCTGTTTAACACAACATCCTCCTACTACCTCTCTGAGAGGACCTGTTTAACACAACACCCTCCTACTACCTCTCTGAGAGGACCTGTTTAACACAACACCCTCCTACTACCTCTCTGAGAGGACCTGTTTAACACAACATCCTCCTACTACCTCTCTGAGAGGACCTGTTTAACACAACACCCTCCTACTACCTCTCTGAGAGGACCTGTTTAACACAACACCCTCCTACTACCTCTCTGAGAGCACCTGTTTAACACAACATCCTCCTACTACCTCTCTGAGAGGACCTGTTTAACACAACACCCTCCTACTACCTCTCTGAGAGGACCTGTTTAACACAACATCCTCCTACTACCTCTCTGAGAGGACCTGTTTAACACAACGTCCTCCTACTACCTCTCTGAGAGGACCTGTTTAACACAACGTCCTCCTACTACCTCTCTGAGAGGACCTGTTTAACACAACATCCTCCTACTACCTCTCTGAGAGGACCTGTTTAACACAACATCCTCCTACTACCTCTCTGAGAGGACCTGTTTAACACAACATCCTCCTACTACCTCTCTGAGAGGACCTGTTTAACACAACATCCTCCTACTACCTCTCTGAGAGGACCTGTTTAACACAACATCCTCCTACTACCTCTCTGAGAGGACCTGTTTAACACAACACCCTCCTACTAACTCTCTGAGAGGACCTGTTTAACACAACATCCTCCTACTACCTCTCTGAGAGGACCTGTTTAACACAACATCCTCCTACTACCTCTCTGAGAGGACCTGTTTAACACAACACCCTCCTACTACCTCTCTGAGAGGACCTGTTTAACACAACATCCTCCTACTACCTCTCTGAGAGGACCTGTTTAACACAACATCCTCCTACTACCTCTCTGAGAGGACCTGTTTAACACAACATCCTCCTACTACCTCTCTGAGAGGACCTGTTTAACACAACATCCTCCTACTACCTCTCTGAGAGGACCTGTTATAAACATCCTCCTACTACCTCTCTGAGAGGACCTGTTTAACACAACACCCTCCTACTACCTCTCTGAGAGGACCTGTTTAACACAACACCCTCCTACTACCTCTCTGAGTGGACCTGTTTAACACAACATCCTCCTACTACCTCTCTGAGAGGACCTGTTTAACACAACATCCTCCTACTACCTCTCTGAGAGGACCTGTTTAACACAACATCCTCCTACTACCTCTCTGAGAGGACCTGTTTAACACAACATCCTCCTACTACCTCTCTGAGAGGACCTGTTTAACACAACATCCTCCTACTACCTCTCTGAGAGGACCTGTTTAACACAACATCCTCCTACTACCTCTCTGAGAGGACCTGTTTAACACAACATTCTCCTACTACCTCTCTGAGAGGACCTGTTTAACACAACATCCTACTACCTCTCTGAGAGGACCTGTTTAACACAACACCCTCCTACTACCTCTCTGATAGGACCTGTTTAACACAACATCCTCCTACTACCTCTCTGAGAGGACCTGTTTAACACAACATCCTCCTACTACCTCTCTGAGAGGACCTGTTTAACACAACATCCTCCTACTACCTCTCTGAGAGGACCTGTTTAACACAACATCCTCCTACTACCTCTCTGAGAGGACCTGTTTAACACAACATCCTCCTACTACCTCTCTGAGAGGACCTGTTTAACACAACATCCTCCTACTACCTCTCTGAGAGGACCTGTTTAACACAACATCCTCCTACTACCTCTCTGAGAGGACCTGTTTAACACAACACCCTCCTACTACCTACCTCTCTGAGAGGACCTGTTTAAACACCCTCCTACTACCTCTCTGAGAGGACCTGTTTAACACAACATCCTCCTACTACCTCTCTGAGAGGACCTGTTTAACACAACACTACCTCTCTGAGAGGACCTGTTTAACACAACATCCTCCTACTACCTCTCTGAGAGGACCTGTTTAACACAACATCCTCCTACTACCTCTCTGAGAGGACCTGTTTAACACAACATCCTCCTACTACCTCTCTGAGAGGACCTGTTTAACACAACATCCTCCTACTACCTCTCTGAGAGGACCTGTTTAACACAACATCCTCCTACTACCTCTCTGAGAGGACCTGTTTAACACAACATCCTCCTACTACCTCTCTGAGAGGACCTGTTTAACACAACATCCTCCTACTACCTCTCTGAGAGGACCTGTTTAACACAACATCCTCCTACTACCTCTCTGAGAGGACCTGTTTAACACAACATCCTCCTACTACCTCTCTGAGAGGACCTGTTTTAAACATCCTCCTACTACCTCTCTGAGAGGACCTGTTTAACACAACATCCTCCTACTACCTCTCTGAGAGGACCTGTTTAACACAACATCCTCCTACTACCTCTCTGAGAGGACCTGTTTAACACAACATCCTCCTACTACCTCTCTGAGAGGACCTGTTTAACACAACACCCTCCTACTACCTCTCTGAGAGGACCTGTTTAACACAACATCCTCCTACTCTCTGAGAGGACCTGTTTAACACAACATCCTCCTACTACCTCTCTGAGAGGACCTGTTTAACACAACATCCTCCTACTACCTCTCTGAGAGGACCTGTTTAACACAACATCCTCCTACTACCTCTCTGAGAGGACCTGTTTAACACAACACCCTCCTACTACCTCTCTGAGAGGACCTGTTTAACACAACACCCTCCTACTACCTCTCTGAGAGGACCTGTTTAACACAACATCCTCCTACTACCTCTCTGAGAGGACCTGTTTAACACAACATCCTCCTACTACCTCTCTGAGAGGACCTGTTTAACACAACACCCTCCTACTACCTCTCTGAGAGGACCTGTTTAACACAACATCCTCCTACTACCTCTCTGAGAGGACCTGTTTAACACAACACCCTCCTACTACCTCTCTGAGAGGACCTGTTTAACACAACATCCTCCTACTACCTCTCTGAGAGGACCTGTTTAACACAACGTCCTCCTACTACCTCTCTGAGAGGACCTGTTTAACACGTCCTCCTACTACCTCTCTGAGAGGACCTGTTTAACACAACATCCTCCTACTACCTCTCTGAGAGGACCTGTTTATCACAACATCCTCCTACTACCTCTCTGAGAGGACCTGTTTTAAACACCCTCCTACTACCTCTCTGAGAGGACCTGTTTAACACAACATCCTCCTACTACCTCTCTGAGAGGACCTGTTTAACACAACATCCTCCTACTACCTCTCTGAGAGGACCTGTTTAACACAACATCCTCCTACTACCTCTCTGAGAGGACCTGTTTAACACAACATCCTCCTACTACCTCTCTGAGAGGACCTGTTTAACACAACATCCTCCTACTACCTCTCTGAGAGGACCTGTTTAACACAACAACACAACATCCTCCTGCTACCTCTCTGAGAGGACCTGTTTAACACAACATCCTCCTACTACCTCTCTGAGAGGACCTGTTTAACACAACATCCTCCTACTACCTCTCTGAGAGGACCTGTTTAACACAACACCCTCCTACTACCTCTCTGAGAGGACCTGTTTAACACAACATCCTCCTACTACCTCTCTGAGAGGACCTGTTTAACACAACATCCTCCTACTACCTCTCTGAGAGGACCTGTTTAACACAACACCCTCCTACTACCTCTCTGAGAGGACCTGTTTAACACAACATCCTCCTACTACCTCTCTGAGAGGACCTGTTTAACACAACATCCTCCTACTAC